>NW_028292584.1:4232833-4434831 GCF_029948245.1 Actinia tenebrosa
GTATTATTATGAAGGATTCAAAATAGGTATCACTCGTTTGGGGGTTCCATTTTGGGGCAAAAAGCATGCTATAGCCTTATTTTTTGATGGATTTGGGTGCATTTCACAAGCTCACTTACCTGTTCCAAATATGTATTATTTCATGACGGCTGCAAATAGGTCATTTGGTGGGCCATTTTTGGGGATGACGGACCGTAGCAAAAAGCATGGACGACTATAGCCCATTGTTTTGGTCGATTTTTGGGTCTTTTCATTTTCCACACACCTTTTTCCAAAATATGTATTATTATTGAAGAGTGCAAAATAAGGTCCATTTTGGGCCATTTTTGGGGCAAAAGCATTGACTATCGCCCATGGTTTTGATCGATTTTGGGGGTCAGTTTACACACCCTTTTTCCAAAATATGTATTATTTATGAACGAATGCAAAATAGTGGTCATTTCTGGCCATTTTGGGGCAAAAAGCGGACTATAGCCCATGTTTTTGATGGCTTTTGGGTCATTTTCACACCTTTTTCCAAAATATGTATTATTTATGAAGAGTGCAAAATAGGTCATGTTTGGGCCATTTTGGGGCAAAAAGCATGGACTATAGCCCATGGTTTTGATCGGATTTTTGGGTCATTTTCACATCCTTTTTTTCCAAAATCTAAATTATTTATGAACGATGCAAATAGTTCATTTTGTCCCATTTTAGGGCAAAAATCATGTACTATAGTCCATGGTTTGATGGATTTTGGGGTCATTTCACACCTTTTTTCCAAATATGTATTACTGATGAAGGATGCAAAATAGGTCATTGTTGGCCATTTTTGGGGGAACAAAAGCATGGACTATAGCCCATGGTTTTGATCGATTTTGGGTCATTTTCACATCCTTTTTCCAAATATGTATTATTTATTAAGGATGGCAAAATCAGGTCCTTTTTGGCCATTTTGGGGCAAAAAGCATGGACTATAGCCCATGGTTTTCTCGATCGATTTTGTCATTTTCACTCCACAGACCATTTTCCAAAATACTAAATTATTATGAAGAGTGCAAAATAGGTCACTTTTGGGCCATTTTTGGGGCAAAAAAAGCATGGACTATAGCCTCCTGGTTTTGATCGATTTGGGTCCATTTTTCACACCTTTTTCCAAAATATGTATTATTTATGAAGGATCAAAATAGGTCATTTGGGCATTTTGGGGCAAAAATCATGGACTATAGCCCATGGTTTTTGCTCGATTTTGGGGTCATTTTTCAGCACAGCTTTTTTCAAATAAATTATTTATGACGATGCCTAAAATAGTTCCATTTTGTCCCATTTTATGGGCCATTGGTTTGATGGTGCGTCATTTTCAACCTTTCAAGCAAATGAGTGCACTATAGGTCATTTGGGCCAATCAAAAACAGGGACTATAGCCATGTTTTGATCGATTTTGGGTCCTTTTTTCACACCTTTTTCCACAAATCAAAATACTTAAATTAGTATATCCATGGTTGTGATCGATTTGGGCGTCATGGCACAATATCAATAGTCTTGGGCCATTTTTGGGCAAAAAAGCATGGACTATAGCCCATGGTTTGATCGATTTTTGGGTCATTTTCACACTTTTTCCCAAAATATGCCATTATATTATGAAGGAGTGCAAAATAGGTCATTTTTGGGGGGGCAAAAAGCATGGACTATAGCCCATGGTTTTTGATGGATTTTTGGGTCATTTTCACACGCCATTTTCCAAATATGTATTATTTATGGAAGTGCAAATAGGTCTTTTGGGCCATTTGGGGCAAAAAGCATGGACTATAGCCCATGGTTTTGATCGATTTTGGGGTCATTTTCACACCTTTTCCCTTTTCGTGAATAAGGTTCATTTTGGGCCATAAAAAGCATTGGACTCAGCCCCTTTTTGATATCATTTTCACACCTCTTTCCAAAATCTGTATTATTAGTGAAGAGTGCAAAATAGGGTCATTTTGGGGGGCAAACAGCATGGACTATAGCCCAGGTTTGATAATTTGGGTCATGCAAAATAGGTTCATTTCTGGACCATTTTGGGCAAAAAGATGGACCATACCCATGATAGGATTTTGGGTATTTTCCACACCTTTTCCAAAGTATTATTTATGAGAGTGCCACAATTTTTTGGCGGAAAAAAGCATGGACTATAGGGGTTTTGAATTTTGGGTCATTTTCACATCTTTTTCCAAAATATGGCAAAAACATTTTGACTTTTTGGGGCAAAAAGCATGGACTATAGCCCATGGTTTTGATCCGATTTTGGGTCCATTTTTCCAAATAAATTATTTATGTGCAAAATAGGTCATGTCCATTTTAGGGCAAAATCATGACTTATTGGATTTTGCATTTTTTTCAAAATATGCACCAAAATTTTTTCAAAATATGTATTATTACACATGGGGAAAAGCAGCAAAATAGGTCATTTTGGGTCCATTTTTTGGGGTCAAAACGCCATGGAACTATAGCCATGGTTTGATGGATTTTGGGTCATTTTCACACCTTTTCCAAAATATAATTATTTGAAGGATGCAAAAGGTCATTTGGCCATTTTGGGCAAAAGCATGGACTAAGCCATGTTTTGATCGATTTTGGGTCATTTCCACTTTTAAAATATGCATTATTTATGAAAGTGCAAATAGGTCATTTGGGGCAAAAAGCATGGACTATAGCCCATGGTTTGATCGATTTGGGTCATTTCACACCTTTTTCCAAAATATGTATATTATGAGATCAAAATAGGTATTTTGGGCATTTTGGGGCAAAAGCATGGATATAGCCCATGGTTTTGATGGATTTGGGTCATTTTCACACTTTTCCAAAATAGTATATTTTATGTCATTGTGACTATATAGCCATGGTTGATATCTTATTTCACCTCCATTAGGGTCAGTTTTTGGCCATTTTTTGGGGCAAAAAGCATGGACTATAGCCCATGGTTTTGATCGATTTTGGGTCATTTTCACACCTTTTTCCAAAATATGTATTATTTATGAAGGATGCAAAATAGGTCATTTTTGGCCAATTTTGGGGCAAAAAGCATGGACTATAGCCCATGGTTTTGATGGATTTGGGTCATTTTCACACCTTTTTCCAAATATGTATTATTATGAAGAGTGCAAAATAGGTCTTTTTGGGCCATTTTTGGGGCAAAAAGCATGGACTATAGCCCATGGTTTTGATCGATTTTGGGTCATTTTCACACCTTTTTCCAAAATATGTATTATTTATGAAGGATGCAAAATAGGTCATTTTTGGCCATTTTGGGGCAAAAAGCATGGACTATAGCCGATGGTTTTGATGGATTTTGGGTCATTTTCACGCCATTTTCCAAAATATGCATTATTTATGAAGAGTGCAAAATAGGTCATTTCTGGCCATTTTTGGGGCAAAAAGCATGGACTATAGCCCATGGTTTTGATCGATTTTGGGTCATTTTCACACCTTTTTCCAAAATATGTATTATTTATGAAGGATGCAAAATAGGTCATTTTGGGCCATTTTGGGGCAAAAAGCATGGACTATAGCCCATGGTTTTGATGGATTTTGGGTCATTTCACACCTTTTTCCAAAATATGCATTATTTATGAAGAGTGCAAAATAGGTCATTTTGGGCCATTTTGGGGCAAAAAGCATGGACTATAGCCCATGGTTTTGATGGATTTTGGGTCATTTTCACACATTTTTCCAAAAGATGCATTATTTATGAAAAGTGCAAAATAGGTCATTTTGGGCCATTTTGGGGCAAAACGCATGGACTATAGCCCATGGTTTTGATGGATTTTGGGTCATTTTCACACCTTTTTCCAAAATATGTATTATTTATGAAGGATGCAAAATAGGTCATTTTGGGCCATTTTTGTGACAAAAAGCATGGACTATAGGCCATGGTTTTGATGGATTTTGGGTCATTTTCACACATTTTTCCAAAAGATGCATTATTTATGAAAAGTGCAAAATAGGTCATTTTGGGCCATTTTTGGGGCAAAACGCATGGACTATAGCCCATGGTTTTGATCGATTTTGGGTCATTTTCACACCTTTTTCCAAAATCTAAATTATTTATGAAGAGTGCAAAATAGGTCATTTTGGGGCAAAAAGCATGGACTATAGCCCATGGTTTTGATCGATTTTGGGTCATAATCCACGTGTATCACCTATATAATGTATGTCCTGGGTGTACTATATCTCTGTATCTACCTATCTTATTATTCAACTCCATTAGGTCATTTTTGGCCATTTTGGGGCAAAAAGCATGCACTATAGCCCATGGTTTTGATCGATTTTGGGTCATTTTCACACCATTTTCCAAAATATGCATTATTTATGAAGAGTGCAAAATAGGTCATTTTGGGCCATTTTTTTGGCAAAAAGCATGGACTATAGCCCATGGTTTTGATCGATTTTGGGTCATTTTCACACCTTTTTCCAAAATATGTATTATTTATGAAGGATGCAAAATAGGTCATTTTGGGCCATTTTGGGGCAAAAAGCATGGACTATAGCCCATGGTTTTGATCGATTTTGGGTCATTTTCACACCTTTTTCCAAAATCTAAATTATTTATGAACGATGCAAAATAGGTCATTTTGGGCCATTTTGGGGCAAAAAGCATGGACTATAGCCCATGGTTTTGATGGATTTTGGGTCATTTTCACACCTTTTTCCAAAATATGTATTATTTATGAAGGATGCAAAATAGGTCATTTCTGGCCATTTTTGGGGCAAAAAGCATGGACTATAGCCCATGGTTTTGATGGATTTTGGGTCATTTTCACACCTTTTTCCAAAATATGTATTATTTATGAAGAGTGCAAAATAGGTCATTTTGGGCCATTTTTGGGGCAAAAAGCATGGACTATAGCCCATGGTTTTGATCGATTTTGGGTCATTTTCACACCTTTTTCCAAAACCTAAATTATTTATGAACGATGCAAAATAGTTCATTTTGTCCCATTTTAGGGCAAAAATCATGTACTATAGTCCATGGTTTTGATGGATTTTGGGTCATTTTCACACCTTTTTCCAAAATATGTATTACTTATGAAGGATGCAAAATAGGTCATTTCTGGCCATTTTTGGGACAAAAAGCATGGACTATAGCCCATGGTTTTGATCGATTTTGGGTCATTTTCACACCTTTTTCCAAAATATGTATTATTTATGAACGATGCAAAATAGGTCATTTCTGGCCATTTTTGGGGCAAAAAGCATGGACTATAGCCCATGGTTTTGATGGATTTTGGGTCATTTTCACACCTTTTTCCAAAATATGTATTATTTATGAACGATGCAAAATAGGTCATTTCTGGCCATTTTTGGGGCGAAAAGCATGGACTATAGCCCATGGTTTTGATGGATTTTGGGTCATTTTCACACCTTTTTCCAAAATATGCATTATTTATGAAGAGTGCAAAATAGGTCATTTTGGGCCATTTTGGGGCAAAAAGCATGGACTATAGCCCATGGTTTTGATGGATTTTGGGTCATTTTCACACATTTTTCCAAAAGATGCATTATTTATGAAAAGTGCAAAATAGGTCATTTTGGGCCATTTTGGGGCAAAACGCATGGACTATAGCCCATGGTTTTGATGGATTTTGGGTCATTTTCACACCTTTTTCCAAAATATGTATTATTTATGAAGGATGCCAAATAGGTCATTTTGGGCCATTTTGGGGCAAAAAGCATGGACTATAGCCCATGGTTTTGATCGATTTTGGGTCATTTTCACACCTTTTTCCAAAATATGCATTATATATGAAGAGTGCAAAATAGGTCATTTTGGGCCATTTTTGGGGCAAAAAGCATGGACTATAGCCCATGGTTTTGATCGATTTTGGGTCATTTTCACACCTTTTTCCAAAATCTAAATTATTTATGAAGAGTGCAAAATAGGTCATTTTGGGGCAAAAAGCATGGACTATAGCCCATGGTTTTGATCGATTTTGGGTCATAATCCACGTGTATCACCTATATAATGTATGTCCTGGGTGTACTATATCTCTGTATCTACCTATCTTATTATTCAACTCCATTAGGTCATTTTTGGCCATTTTGGGGCAAAAAGCATGGACTATAGCCCATGGTTTTGATCGATTTTGGGTCATTTTCACACCATTTTCCAAAATATGCATTATTTATGAAGAGTGCAAAATAGGTCATTTTGGGCCATTTTTGGGGCAAAAAGCATGGACTATAGCCCATGGTTTTGATCGATTTTGGGTCATTTTCACACCTTTTTCCAAAATATGTATTATTTATGAAGGATGCAAAATAGGTCATTTTGGGCCATTTTGGGGCAAAAAGCATGGACTATAGCCCATGGTTTTGATGGATTTTGGGTCATTTTCACACCTTTTTCCAAAATATGCATTATTTATGAAGAGTGGAAAATAGGTCATTTTGGGCCATTTTGGGGCAAAAAGCATGGACTATAGCCCATGGTTTTGATCGATTTTGGGTCATTTTCACACATTTTTCCAAAAGATGCATTATTTATGAAAAGTGCAAAATAGGTCATTTTGGGCCATTTTGGGGCAAAACGCATGGACTATAGCCCATGGTTTTGATGGATTTTGGGTCATTTTCACACCTTTTTCCAAAATATGTATTATTTATGAAGGATGCCAAATAGGTCATTTTGGGCCATTTTGGGGCAAAAAGCATGGACTATAGCCCATGGTTTTGATCGATTTTGGGTCATTTTCACACCTTTTTCCAAAATATGCATTATATATGAAGAGTGCAAAATAGGTCATTTTGGGCCATTTTTGGGGCAAAAAGCATGGACTATAGCCCATGGTTTTGATCGATTTTGGGTCATTTTCACACCTTTTTCCAAAATCTAAATTATTTATGAAGAGTGCAAAATAGGTCATTTTGGGGCAAAAAGCATGGACTATAGCCCATGGTTTTGATTGATTTTGGGTCATTTTCATACCTTTTTCCAAAATATGCATTATTTATGAAAAATTAGTTATGAAAAATGGAAAATGGGTCATTTTTGGTATGTTTGAGGTTAAAAAGAATATTTGTTTGGTCACTTTAGATTTAATTATGGAATCATGATTGAGTTGTTTTATTTATTTTTTCTTTTATGTGTTCTTTTTGGTTATCTCTTTCTTATCTACGTTATTATTCAACTCCATAACGTGTATCACCTATATCATGTATGTCCTGGGTATACTATATCACTGTATCTACCTATCTTATCATTCAACTCCATAACGCGTATCACCTATATAATGTATGTCCTGGGTGTACTATATCACTGTATCTAGCTATCTTATCATTCAACTCCATAACGTGTATCACCTATATCTTGTATGTCCTGGGTATACTATATCTCTGTATCTAGCTATCTTATCATTCAACTCCATAACGTGTATCACCTATATCCTGTATGTCCTGGGTGTACTATATCTCTGTATCTAGCTATCTTATCATTCAACTCCATAACGTGTATCACCTATATAATGTATGTCCTGGGTGTACTATATCTCTGTATCTACCTATCTTATTATTCAACTCCATAACGTGTATCACCTATATAATGTATGTCCTGGGTGTACTATATCAATGTATCTAGCTATCTTATCATTCAACTCCATAACGTGTATCACCTATATAATGTATGTCCTGGGTATACTATATCTCTGTATCTAGCTATCTTATCATTCAACTCCATAACGTGTATCACCTATATCATGTAAGTCCTGGGTGTACTATATCAATGTATCTAGCTATCTTATCATTCAACTCCATAACGTGTATCACCTATATAATGTATGTCCTGGGTGTACTATATCTCTGTATCTACCTATCTTATTATTCAACTCCATAACGTGTATCACCTATATAATGTATGTCCTGGGTGTACTATATCAATGTATTTAGCTATCTTATCATTCAACTCCATAACGTGTGTCACCTATATCATGTATGTCCTGGGTGTCCTGGGTGTACTATATCTCTATATCTAGCTATCATATCATTCAACTCCATAACGTGTATCACCTATATCATGTATGTCCTGGGTGTCCTGCGTGTACTATATCTCTGTATCTAGCTATCTTATCATTCAACTCATAACGTGTATCACCTATATCATGTATGTCCTGGGTGTACTATATCTCTGTATCTAGCTATCTTACCATTCAACTCCATAACGTGTGCCACTTATACAATGTAATTCCTGGCTTTACTACAGCCTCTACAAGGTGGCTATCGATCATAGTGTCATCATTCATTTGTGCTTGAAGTATTATTTTACCAATATCATGGCTATGTTTAATGAAGTGTTGTTTATGGCTGTGTCTTGCTGTTATCACTAATGATACCTCTCTCAAGTTCAGATTGTTTGTATCAAAGGCAAAATTCTCGTAATATAGGACCTGTGAATATCCTTTCTTGATGGCTGTAGTGAAGGATTGCCATACTTGATCACCCTCGTACAGAGAAACATCCATGTAAGATGCTGTAGAAAATAGATAGAATTAGTATACAGGTCAGTCTGGCTCGAGTGACGGTAAGCAGCCAATGAGAGGGCGCGTAAGAATGCGGGTACAGATTAACCAATAACAATATAGTACATATATCTATGTACGTTGCTGGGAGTCTATAACAAGAAATATGTCGCTAACCAACAGTTTGTTTGCAAATGCTCTCAGACTAGTGTTTCACTTGCGATTTCGCATACGAACTGCTAGCTTTTGGCTTTTATTCCATCGAAAGTGAAAAGCAAGCTAATGTTCTTCATACCTGCGCAGTTTATCCCACAATTATCTTTCGGTCCTATTTGCTTGCAACTTAGATTCTTGGCTTTGATGACCGCCACTTTGATTCTTCTAGTGATGGGGTCATGTGATATAGAGATGTACACTCGACCTGTTGGGAAGCGTCTCTTGGGATTCTAGATATGTTATATGTTATGCATCAATCAATCAATGAACCATAACTTATGGTGCCCCACTCTCCCGGTGCTAGTGGTTGGCTTTGTTGTCGCGAAAAGCGCTAGAAATCCACGAAACATACACCGGTTTTATAATGGCTGACAAGTGCACAGAAACGAGGTCACTCGGTCATTAGTTCACAATAAAAGATATTTAAAGCTCATGAAATGCATGCATTTTATAGTATAAGGAATTGCCCTTTCATTTTGACCTGAATTCGCGCTATCTACTTTTATTGAGAATGAGCCGCCTTGCTCAGCCTTACAAGATGACTGGCTGGCTTCATTTTCGTGCGCGCTCGTCAACCATTATGAGAACGATGTATAATCCATGCTCTATATACGAAACTAAGATCTTCGTTATTGACTTCAAAGAAAGAAAAACCAAAGAAATGAAAACGACGAAGTTAAATACCTGTTTTCTCGACGTGTCTGTCTCTCTTTCGTCGTGTGATTTTGTATTCTCCTTTTTCTCCAACTTTGTAAAATTTCTATTAGTATCACTTCCATTCATCAATGTTTGCCCATTATCAACTTCCTCGACATCATTTTCACTACCTTTACCTCTACAATCTCTGTCTTTCCTCAATTTATCTTTCTCGTTTTCATGTCTGAATCGGAGTTCTCGTACGTCAGGTTTATAAACAGGTTGAACTGGTAAGATGTCAGCGCCAGATGGGAATGATGGTGTGTACTCCCAAGTCATCGGCGAGCTGGTAGTACTCTTCAACCATTCATTTAATCGCTCTTCTTCTTCATTCTCGGGAAAGAGAATCGAGTTCCAAGCTGTACAGTTCTTGTTACCCATTGTCTTTTGATTTCGACTCAATTCATCGAAGAGTTTCTTCAAAACGTTTCATATTAGCGCCTAAGAGCGTCGTTCGTTTGATACTATCATCTGAAAACACAGAGAACTAGTGATGTTTCGTCTAGTTTAAAGCGTTGTCTGTGCGAAAAGAAAAATACGAAGAGCATATATTAGAGGACAAATATCCAAGACCGGAAAGTAGAAACCATGGCTGTCAACGTGGTCGTGTTTGTTTATTACATTTCGACCAACAGCCGACACATGTCAACAATCAAACCGTTCACACCAACCAATATCAATACTTCACAACTAAGATTTCAACCATTAATGTTTATTTACCTTTCAAGGAAATAATTTTAACTTCCATTCTTCTGGGTCCGCGAGAGAAAGA
Organism: Actinia tenebrosa; assembly: GCF_029948245.1. Taxonomy (NCBI): domain Eukaryota; kingdom Metazoa; phylum Cnidaria; class Anthozoa; order Actiniaria; family Actiniidae; genus Actinia; species Actinia tenebrosa. Next base: position 4,242,986 of record NW_028292584.1, read on the forward strand.
AATGCCTACCTTAGGTGATAAAATGATAACGAAACTACCATGAGACGTAAAAAGGATGCTATAGAAGAGATTAATATATAAGGAGGATTATCTTCACAAGGCTTACTCAACCAGCGCAGTACTCGTGACCACCCCCACTGTCGATCTTTACATATCCTCCCTTTACGTCAGTTAGTTGATATCCTAATAGTTCAGCCTAAATAACGTGCATTAACTTATGATGGGTCTTGGAGATAAACATCGACATCAGGGGATGAGGATGTGAAGGATATAACTATAGCGTCATTAATAGAGATGTGGAAGATAAATATAGGAAATACTCTACCGGCCGCGGATGTACAGTCCGCCTACGCTATCTCGAAGTGTGTTGCAGAATAATCAAGGATAGAATGATAGTTTGAATAAACACGATCGTTAGAATATGATATTGTCATCATCATCATCGCCACCATCATCTCCCGCTATGACCATGCATCATAATCGTTATGATCTTGACCATTATCATCAGTATTGTCACTACCATTATTATCATCATCATCATCGCCACCATCAGTCATCTTTTTTCATCTTCATAATCATCAACTGAACATTACTAGTTATCATTAACGTCATTGGCCAGTATCATCATCACCTTCCGCGATTTAATCCTCACCATCACCATCATCTCATTATCATCACGATCATCACTCATCATCATCATCATCATTACCACCATCATCATCATTACCATCATCATCATCATCATTACCATCACCAGCATCAATGACATCATCTTCATCATGACGTTCTACATCCTCATATCTTCATGACCCTTATGACAAACGAAAATTATCCTTTCTGATTCACCTCAATGAACAAAAATACAAAACAAAAAAAAACTAGAAACAATTGCAAGATATAAACACTGAAAATAAAAACTACCATCATCATTGTCACTTTTAAATCTCATTTTCAAGTCTTCATTCTCTCTCATTTTGGTTTCATGGCAACAGAGTATCAAAAGCCTCTCATTAAGACTACTTCTTACATCATCTCCAAGACAGCAACACACGGACAATAACCTTTAATTCGAGATGTCATACTAGTCTGGTTCAGTAAACCGTTGACTAGACTTCTAAATAGTAAAAATGATACATATAATAAAGACGTTGAAAAACAACAAGTCGCTGAGGTTAGAATATTAAATACTTTCTTCATTAAAAGAGTGTAAAAAAGAGAGAGAGAGAGAGAGAGAGAGAGAGAGAGATTGTTAATATTCCAAGAGCCAAAAAACTATTGTTTTGTCGATGCTGAATCGAATTAAGAAACTGAATTTGCTTATAGATATTACCTTGGCCAGTCACCGATGTGTTTGCTCTATCTTTCATGGAAGTTAAGAAGCACAAATCACTTATTTTAAGCGAACGTCGTTACCATCATTTCAAGTAATGAATTCGTGATTTAAATTCATGCATACAAAATGTTTAAAGGGTCAAAAACATGTCTAATGCGAACAAAAGACTAGATATTGACTCAGTATATTTTAAAAGTTGCTTCAATTTAATTTGATTTTATATTCGATCAGTGAAAAAAGGACTTGAATATTCGTGGATATGAATGCGACTTCATGTGACTCTAAGTAGGATATTTAGAAAAGCCGTGTAATTAATATTGAATCTTGACAAAGTGTATTCCAAATGGGCTTTTGAAAGCAGCGATATGGGAAAAACTTTCTGAAGAGAAATTTGTTATTTAGCTTGTAGAAAACCTTACATGAAATTTCTAATCTACAAGAACTTGGGAACAATTTAAAAATATGTACACTATGGAATGATAAAATGTACTATTGTTGATGTCATAGATATATCGTGTTTTGAAAGAGTTATTGGCTGGTTTTATACACGTACCTGCTCGTGCTGTCTAGGTTCGGCTGATTTCTTGCTATTGTACTTGCAGCACTGGTGGAGGTTTGAGAAGAAACAGCCAAGATCCCCTTCAGCTAAAGAAACGTGGGCCTCGCTCGAAGCACTTATCTGGATAAGCAAAGAAGAAAACGAAACTCCGGAAAGAAAATGTCAGGATAAAAACATGAATGTATTCCTGTTGAAAAGTTCGGTCATTAGCATAATAATGGTGATCAATAGACAGGTTCTCCTAAGGCTTCTAATGACTGGAATCAAGAAAGGATTTAAGGAAGAGTGATAAATGGTTTTCCAGCTGAATTATCAAACCTTAGGAGAGGAGAGAAGGGAAGGGAAGGGAAGGGAAGGGAATAAAAGAAAAGAGAAAAGCAGAGAGAGGAGATGGAGGAGAAAGGAAAAAAATAGGAATAAGGATAAAATCAAAAAAATCGGGGAAAAAAAACAATAGAAAGAAGAAAAAAGAATGGAAATTAAAGGGAATCATTGGAAGAAAAAGAGAGAATAGGAAAAGTAAACTTAAAGAAAAAATAAAGAACAGAAAAGGATAAACTCATACCCATTTCCCTTCACAACACAAATCCCGAGAGGACCTAGACCCTAGGATCAGTGAATATTTACCGAGCCGCGGGTCGGTCTAAACCTTCTTTTGTTCTTAATTAAACAAAAGGTGAGAAATTCGGGATAAAATCGCATGCGCAGTGGAATCGATTCTTAAACTATGAAAAGGCTTATTATAATCACTGGTTGCTCGACCAACCACAGCGCGCGAAACTCTATATATTCAAGTCTAAAACTGGTTATTACTGGTCATAATCAAGGCTAATCTCGATGCTTCCATGGTTAAAAACCAGAGATGTTTTGTGTATCTTAACTCGTCTCGTTGTCAAGGAGACAGCGGGTGGTAACAGGTACATTCGGTGTTACCATAACAACACAATCCGACACGACAACTACATCCAACGAGGAGGATACCCACGGTGTAATAACCCTTACAATTTGTTTCTTTTCAAGACGATGTTTCTGGATCCAATGTGCTTTTATTTCCAAAGTACAGATGTACTCAGGAACATGCTTCGTTGAGTTAGATAATCAGTATGTCAGGGTATTATTTGGAGACAAATTCCTACCTACCCCTCCCCCGTGGTTTTCGTGTTGGACCTTTGTCTTCAATGACGCTACTTGTGTTTTGAAAGGCGTTATGTTATAGAAAAGATAAGAAGAAAACAAGACCTTTTGAGAAGAAGAAAAGAGATCGTTCTCTACACGAAGTGATGGGATGAGTGTATCAAAAGATGCTGTTGTGGTGTGCCATTCTGTCCTTGTAATGTTAGCACTGCGTTACCTTCTACAGGAACACAAGTTGATCGACTGCCAAGAGAGATATTGCACCTCAGTTAGAAACACCCAGGTTGTAAACGACAATTCGTATGGAGAAGGATTCATGACTTGGATGAAGAATGAAGAAGCGCAAGAAGTCAGAACCCAATGTCTGTGTTGTAAAGTGTCTCATCATGAATGTACTGGCTTTTTCACCGTCCTCGCCTCTCTACACATGGTTATTTCTGTAGCAGTTGTTTTCCTAAAGCATAAAACATTTAGCTCCTCCAACTATGTGTGGATATATATAATTCTAATTATAGCAACAGTTATAAACTCGTTATTCTTGGCGAGACTAGTCAGAATCGATACTCACCATTTCCCAGCCATGGACGTGACGAAAGAACGTTTGTTATGGAAGATACTGTTCATGCCATTTCGGTTCGTCTGGAATATCTTATCATTTGTACTATCCCTGCTATTTTATAAGATGTTTATGGGCATGTTAGGTGTTGCTGGTTTGTTTAGGTGCTATGGGGACAGCACGAGGGGTCCAGTGATGTTTTTGTGCAATTTGGATAGAGAGAGTTTGTCATCGTCGAACGTGATGATACAGTACGCTGTCAGTGTGTTGTCGTGGACGTACGTCGCGTCGGCTACAGCGAATATTTACTCTTTAATGAAGAGTTTGAGCAAAGAACAACGCGAGCAACTCCAGACGGCGAATAATAATAGCGCTAATGATGAACAAGATAAAAAGAAACAATGTAGACTTTGTAGGGAAATATTAGCAGCTAAGCAAAGGACAATGAGAGATGTTTCAGATAGCGAGGATAGTGATCATGACTCCTTCGTTCTTGGATGGAGACTTTGAGTGCTAGATATGGCTTTAATTTTCTCGAGTGAAAGCCATTTAAGAGTCATGAACTGCCCGATGGGTCATGTGTGCCTTTGTGCTCCGTGATTGGTCAAGAGTGGAAGCCATTTTAGAGTTGAGCACTGTGAAGGATAGTGTGTGCCTTTGTGCTTGGTTAAGAGTGGAAGCCGTTTAAGAGTTAAGCACTGTAAAGGATAGTCTGTGCCTTAGTGCTTTGTGATTGGTCAAGAGTGGAAGCCGTTTAAGAGTTAAGCACTGTGAAGGACAGTGTGTGCTTTGGTGCTTTGTGATTGGTCAAGAGTGGAAGCCATTTAAGAGTCGACCACTGTAAAGGATAGTGTGTGCCTTAGTGCTTTGTGATTGGTTAAGAGTGGAAGCCATTTAAGAGTTGAGCACTGTGAAAGATAGTGTGTGCATTTGTGCTTTGTGATTTGTTAAGAGTGGAAGCTATGAAGTGATAAATAAATGATAAATAATAAATAAATAAATGACTTAAGTAAAACTATTAGCCGCTCAGAGGTTGAGGAAAAAACTTGGTCGAATTGGCATTGCAGTGCATGGTGGGTCTGTTTTAGGGACATATTTCCAAGATGGCTTCTAAAACAGTCCCCACGATGGAATGCAATGCAAAATCGTCTGCGATTACATTCCGGGACCCTCTTAGAGTGAAAGACGAAAAAGCGCAAGTATGCGAAGCGATGGGATTCACATATAGTTTATGATTACATTCCGAGTTTTTTTTCGGGAAAGACAAAGACGTAAACACAAGTTTGCTGAAACGAGAGCTTCACGAAGAGTTTACGATTACTTTCCAAAGCTTTTCTTCGGGAAAGAAGAAGACGCGTATAGTCGCGCATTCAAGTATGCCGAAGCGAAAAATTCACGAAGAGTTTACGATTACTTTCCGAAGCGAAGGTTGAAGACGCGCGCATGCCATCGTCAATCACATCAAAATATTCCTTAATTTAAAAAACTTTTCAATTTATTCATTCAAATGCGTCTAGAAAGGCGTTGCTTAGTCTAGACTATTAATACTAATTTACAGGCATTTTATTACAAGTGATGGACGATACTTAGAGAAATTCGGAGGAATATTCTCCCTCTATCTCAAAATAAAAAATTATTATTCCAGTTAAAATTAAAACACTGGCCAAAAGCTCTACACTGGAGTCTTTTGTCTGCCGAGTTTAAAGTGACGCTCATCGATCTCATTTACATACACACGTTGAAAGGACTTTTTGGACGATGAGCTTGCGAATACTCCATATTAGTTTGTTATTTTATCAACTTATCTTAATTTCTATTTTCTCAACGAAAAGAGATGTAGAGGGCTTTTCCTTCTTGTGCTGAACTCGGACTGGAAAACCTCCAAGGTCTACTGCGGTCTGTGACGTCATATATTTACATTTCATTGGCTTTCTGTATCACGTCATACGGTGATGTCATACGTTGCATTGGTAACACGTTATTCCCCATACATTATTACTGGGGTCAGTGACTTCAACACGTTGACATTGGCTTTCTGTACCACGTCATATGTTGCCTTGGTAACAAGTTATCACCATGGAAACACTAGTTACCCTTGGTTACTGAACTTCTTGACCCTCGGGGTCTTCTCCAAAGAAATATTCACACTTTTCGATGCAAGTCTGAATGAACAGACCAAAGTTCATCTGCCGGGCCATCGTTTTAAATGATTCAAACTCGATTCGCAGAAGCGTTGGGAAGATGACCGTTGATAAGTTCCGGGATTCCATGAGGTTTACGTGCGAATATTCGGTTACCCTAATGAAATCATACGGTGGTATTCAATATACAATGTGACTGAAATATAACTATTGCTATCTATAAATATTTCTGGTAGCCCTGCCACGTGGATATTTTATTCCATACTATTGGAAAGACCTAGACAGCAATGGCTGATGGGAAGAAGCGAGTATACAACAGCTTTTCTGTATTTTGATTGGGTGTATTTTCAATGGTGTGGGATATTAAGTTGTAGTTTTAATACCTGTTGAGATGGAAGGTGAACTGTTTCAAGAGAGCGAGGTTTAGGGGCGGCATCTCGTTGATCAGATCCTTCAGCACAGCAAGGCGTTCATTAGCGTCCATGATTACTGAAAACAAGCAGACAGACAACATTATCTATGGCAAATCTATGGCAAGAGATAACTAGCTAAAAACTAGTGTGAGCTGCGTCGGTGTTTCTAATGAAACAGTAATGATGAAAAGGTAAATTATACACCGTGAAAAGATGAAAAAACTTACTGACGTTTCGGACGCCAGTCCTTCGTCGGAGTAAAAGAACTAGCGTCTGAAATGTCAGTAAGGTTTTTCATCTTTTCACTGTGTATAATTTATCTTTTTATCATTACTATTATATATGGCAGTGTAGAGATGATGGCGTTGATAACGTTCATTAGTTGATGATGATGACCGTGAAGATAACTGATGTTGATGAATAATTATGATGATAATGACGATAATGGTGATGATAATGGTGATGATGATGACTGATGATGTTGTTGATATTAATGACGATGATGATGATGTTGATGGCGATGAAGTTGACTGATTATGGTGATGCCCGATGATGATGATAATGATGACTGATGATCTTGTTGATGAAGATGATAATGACGATGATGTTGATGGTGATGAAGTTGACTGATAACTATGGTGATGCCCGATGATGATGATAATGATGATGATGACTGATCATCTTGTTGATGATATTAATGACGATCATGATAATGACGATGATGTTGACTGATGATTATGGTGATGATGATAATGGTGATAATGATAATGATAATGAAGATGATGATAATGATGACTGATGATCTTGTTGATGATGATAATGACGTTGATGATGATGAAGATGATGTTGATGGTGATGATAATGACATGATTATGGTGATGACTGATGATATTGATAATAATAATAAACTTTATTTGACACAGAAATCCTTCAGAAATGACTGATTTACAAAGATGCTGTGAATGATGATTGCTATGTAGATGAGATGATAATAATGATTGCTATGTAGATGACATATTGATGTCTATTAATGTCTGGCATATTGATGCCTGATGATTTACCTGTTGCCTCTAAGATAGACTCTTGTAAATTATTAGGGATGAGGGGTTCAGGTAGACGCTTGAAGAATGACTTGATCGCCCCAGTCACAGAGTGAACGCTAATGTTAAGAGTACTTAAGTCTACGTTATGATCTGTAGGAGAAACAGGACAAGCACCAATGAGTCAATTATTTTCGGTTAGCATTTTGAGCATTGCTGAGTACGACGTAGATTTCTCGTGTTTAATGAACTAGAATTCCACCATGAGTTAAACTAGTAGCATTTATGATACATCTAAAGAATAAGCATTTAATATTTCATGGATTTTCTTGGCAGAATCATGGAAAATGCTAATCAAAATGATTGGTTAAATTTTAGTTTGTTCTGTAGGTCATCTTAGCTAAAATATGTAAGAGTGCATGGAAACCGTACATAAAAAGAACATACTTTCTTCAAATTTCTCCATCAATAATCGAACATCGAGAGCGTTGCCATTCTTACGATAGATTCCTTCAAGTTGTATTCGTCCTGAAGAAACAACACATCAAATATTTATGGAAACCAACCATGAACAGAGCTTTCAAGGGATCTTACTTATGGAATTTCATGGATACGCTTTGATTGACGTGCACCAAAACCTACTTTGCTGTTACGGTAAATTGTGAGATTTCGCGTGTGTGATTTGCAGACGATGTAAAAATAACCTACCAATGATGATCAAATACCTTCAGATTCGATATATTCAATAGCTTTTTCGACAAACAAAGGTGTGATCTTCCCTTGCTCACAGATCGCCTTAAGACTACGTCCGAAGTAAGAGCTTGGCATTTCTTCGCGTCTCTTGAACTTTGCGTTCTTTTTCTTCTTCTGCTTCTTCTGTTGCTTTCGTATCTTCTCTTCTCGTCTTCTCTCTTCTTTCATTTTTTCCTTCTCCAAACGGTTTAACTTCTTTTTAGACAAAGAATTCTAGAAAACGAAATCGTTGCCATGGTTAAACTTGCCTTCGATACTGTTATCATAGTTACACCTAGCAACCATATCATTCTCATAGTTACACTTAACAATACCGTTGCCATAGGTAAACTTAGCAACCATACCATTGCCATAGTTACAGTTAGGAATCATACCCTTTTCATAGTTACACTTAACGATACCATTGCCATAGTTACCACCAGATTAATGCTGTTGCCATAGTCCATGGTTACCAAACACCTACGCATTATCATTATTATCTATTTATTTATTACTAATATTAGTCTTATAGATTATTTTTCAATAGCACGAAAATAGTGGGAAAACATTACCAACTAAAGCCACGTTGTGATTTTATACTCCTCATTGCGAGTTTCATACATTACGATTATCTTATCCGCAGAACAGTTTGTCGTTTCTCATAGTTAGTATTTACTTTATTATTTATCTGTTTTATTAATATATTTTTTATTTCTTAGGTTTTTTCATGATATTAAATATTATTATAATCATTAGCCCTTAACGAAAGAAACTCAACATCATAATTCAAGATAGTAAATACCCGGAAAAATGGAACAAGAACTGAACTAAAAAAAAAAGAATGTGACATGAAACTGAACTAATGAATGAAGAAAATGAGAATGGGAATAAGAGGAGCTACAATGGGAAAAGAAGTAAACAGAATAGGAACAATGGTAAAAGTGGGAATTGGAAGAGTAGATTCAGATGATAATATTTTGCTTACAGTTTTTCTAGACAGACTCGCTGACGGTGACATCAAATCTTCTTCAGTTTCCTGGTGCAATGAATAATAAATTAAATACTGTGCTTCAAGTGTGCATACATCAAACTCTACTAACATCTACTGAGCTTTTCTATGTTTCAAATTACCACTATGTTTCTTGGTTACAGACTCACTAACTCAGGGTTAGCCGCGAATCATGGTCTAAATATTCACAAATACCAACGGTAAAGTAAAGAATGCTCAACTTCAACAATACAAACACTTTGAAATTCCACGGTCCTTCACTGGAACATGTGAATATTCTGCACAATATCAAGGCTAACACTGAGCAACAGAGAACTCACAAATTGAGTATTGAGTTTTTGTGATTCTATTTTGTTCTTCTGGTTGGGCGTCCTGTGTTTAAGCATGAGTGTTTTAGATAGTCTGATGATTACTGTGATTGGTCCAGAACTGTGCTTTATAAGTGAACAGAGCACGGTTACTGACACCATCTTCGTACACACAGCAAACTTTGCCATAAAGTTTAAGAAAGCAGTATTGAAAGCTAAAACATTTTTTCCTTCTATATTATGAGGCCACTACCAGTACATACAGTATTAGCTTCACACACACACACAACACAAGCACTGCATATAGAAAGAGCTAGTGAGTGTCAGTACACATGACAATAACAGTTAACTCACTCCTAGCTGTTACATCCATTAGCCATTAGGACGATAAGGAAAAAAGTGGGTGGAGTTTGCATTGAAGTGTATTGTGGGGCTTTCAAGGGATGAAAAAAAAACATCTTGGAAAAAGACCTTTTTTGAGAGCGAACATGTTGCATTGTGGTATAGCTTGGGTACAAACAGCTTTTGTTCATGATGCCTTATATGGTGTTGTTTGTACCCAATCTAGACCACAATGCATCATGTTTATCAAACTCAGAAAAGGCCTGTGCTCCCCCTAAAACAGCCCCACAACGCGCTTACTAAACCTAGTTTTATCCTCAACCAATGGCTACTAATATTACAGACATGCTTTATGATAGCTTTTCCAGTGAGGGCAGAGACACCACAAAATTTTACCAACTACTTTCATCAATTATTATTTTCATCTATGAACTCATTAATTAATCATTAATTAAAGTATTGGATCTATCATTAATCATTGATTATTATTGATTTCTATTACTAATCCTCAAATAGATTAAGAATATTATATTTTCCATTAGATTTATCTCAGCTTTGTTATCACAAAGGATGGTTTATTCAATCAATATTTTGTTATGACCGTTTATAGCTATAAATGATAATGATAATTATAAAATCATTATACATAAGGAATTAAAAGAATTGACATTAGTTTAATACCATTGTTAAAAGATGAAAAGATCAGCCATTTTTTATTTGTTTTAAGCAATTTAAAAAAAGCATTTTACAATATTCCCCTTCACAGTTCCCTGCGCCATTACATCTTGAAAGGTAACTGTGCCTGTGCACTGAAGCAACAATGCAATGCCAGAGACATGTGAATAATTGTCTAACATGTTAAAAAAGGTCTCTACCAGTTGAAGGTTGCACTGTTGCTCTCGCTTTAATCCAAAGGCATGGATACCTTTGTATGTGGCGCAGGGAAATGTGAAGGGGACTATTAGTGTACCACAGGTAGCCTAGTGTGAAGGAAATAGAAAGCAAATATCATTACATACCTCTTTTGATTCATTCATGTCTTGCCGTGTTGGTACTTCCAATGAATCTCCCTAAAACGAATGAATGAATGAAGATTAGTATACTATGAACAGCGCATGCATGCTACACTTCTCAAAACCACACATTTGGGAAGCATGAATGGTGTACGCTGCTAATGTGGCCAAGGGCTTGGTGGGAGAACCTACATAGCACTCAGTTGATGTAATACAAATCTACTGCATTCTATTGTTGTATCTATTGTATTAGGTGTGATTATATTGCCGTTCTATCTATTGTATTAGGTGTGATTCTATTGCATTCTATTGTCGTTCTATCTATTGTATTAGGTGTGATTCTATTGTATTCTATTGTGGTTCTATCTATTGTATTAGGTGTGATTCTATTGCATTCTATTGTCGTTCTATCTATTGTATTAGGTGTGATTCATCATACTTTTAGCACATTTTTGAACTTATGAGTCATAGCAATGACAACTAAAAGGAACCATGAATAGATCCTTTTCGAGTTCCAAATTACCACTGTGTTTCTTGATTACAGACTCATTTGCTCAGGCTAAGCCTCGAATCAGTGTCTAATTACTCGCAAATACCAAGGGTAAAGTAAAGAATGCACAAGTTCAACAATACGAACACTTTGAAACTTGACGGACCTTGACTGGAACACGTGAATATTCTTCACAAAATCGAGGCTTAGCCTGAGCAAATGAGTCTGTAATCAAGAAACATATTGGTAATTTGGAACTCGAAACGGTTCTATTAAAGACTACCTTGGATCCAGTAGAAAACCAAGTGGTTGTTGATGCATTGGATATTTTGGATGTGTTTTTCTTTTTCTTGTTCTCCAAGCTACTTGTGTCTGACGATTCTTCGTTAGAATCTCCTACGAATGGCTTTCCTTTGGATGGTCTGTTTTTCTTTGATTCTAGGAAATCGCAATCATTTATGAATACAATAATTAATATTGGTGGATTAATGGCTGACCAACTGACCCACCAACGACTCGGCCAATAGACTGACTGATCTGAGTTATTAGCGCAGATTGTCTGAAATGGTGTTAAAGGAATGAATGTAGAAATGAAAAAGTGGATGGATGGGTGGAGGGAGGGAGGAATGGATGAATGGTTAGATTGAAGGAATAGGATGAGTGGGAAAAGGTGTGAAAATGGACCAAAATCGATCAAAACCATGGCTATAGTCCATGCTTTTTGCTCGAAAATGGCCAAAAATGACCTATTTTGCATCCTTCATAAGTATTATCTTATTGTTCATTCGAATCATGCATATGTTTGTCGAACCACGCTATAGAATATAACATTGACCCTCATGATTGTCCAAACGCATTATAGATTGTCAATGATTATGCTAATAGCACTAATGAATTTTCACTTTTGGGTAAATGATTGTCCATAAATGCAATTGTTTGTCATTTGGTGTTATTGAAGTTGAATTTCGCGCACAAGAAAATACGATCCGCGCATATGAATGTACAAACGCGCTATTGATTGTACATTGATGCCTATGAATGTACACGTATATTCAAATATCGTTATTGAAAGTTGATCCGCGCTAATGATGTTACTTGTGGTGTTGACGAAAGTACATTACACGTTATTGATACAACTATTGGCACAAATGAATGTACATTTTCTGTTAATGAACAGCAAAAGGTGTAATGCATGGCTGGATGGAGGGATAGATGGAAGAAATAAGATGGGTGGATGGAAGGATGGGAAGGATGTACCCATCTATGCTTTTTCATTTGAACGTGTCACCCCCTTGAAAATGAATTTTCTAGTCTCCACTCATGTTACATGTTACCTCAAGTGCACTTGTAAACAAAGAAACAATGCTCAAGGGAAGGACACATGGCCTGAAATGAGGAAACAGGACACCAACCTTTTGGCATTTTGCTTTTGGTCCTTTCATTGTTTTTGTCAACGATTTCAACAGACACATTCGAAGTAACAGTCTCTGTATTTTCTGTCTTCTGTGTACTATCTCTTTTACGTTCAAGTAAAGCTTTTCTCTTTTCTCTTCTCTCATAGTCTCTTAGCACAAACTTCTTCTTGCGTTCACGATCATGCTTGCGAGACATAGAATCCTCATCACCAGTCCCTCCATCTGAGTTCACGCTATCTAGCATAGGCCGCTGTTCTCCTCGTTTGTTACGAGTGAAGTTGAATGATTCTACTAAAAAAATGATAAAGTATGTATGAATATCTTCATTGCTCTACCCACTTTACTGAGTTTACTAAAAAACCTTGAAGCAATTCAAAAGAGCATCAAAACCTTACATTTTTGTGACTCATTTAAAAATTTTGTCTCTAGTGCCATTGAACAGCTGGCAATGCCGCTCTATAAATAATCATTATCATTATCTTAAATACCTGTTTTCTTATTTCTATTTCTCCTTTCAAGAGTAGCAGACCCTAATTCCTCTGCTGAGTGAGCAGATCGTAACGTGCCACTGTTAAAGGCCATCATATTTTCCTGTGGTTTGTCTTTGACCGTAGCGTAGACCGGAGCGTGGAGTTCAAAGCAGTCATCCTTGACTCGTGCATACCCAGGCTCTTCATCATCCTGCAAGCCAAACCATTCAAAAATGTTAAAATGATTCATTTAGTTTGTTAGAGTGAGTCATTTAACCCATGAAATAGATGTTAGACTAATACACGTTAGTAGTCACTAATTCCCTTGTTTTCTCTTGTGTCTATTTGACTATTACATCTTAGCTATTAAATTTTGTTTCACGGGTTTCATGTCTTCACTCTAGTTGAGAATGCTTTGTGTTATAGTTAGTATTCAATACAATTCAATTTATTCACACACTTTAAATAAATGAATATGACAAATCATAATTGTTTATATTTACAAGTTATTCTAGATTTTATAGAAAGATATATAAATAAATATTAAATATAAACAGTTACTACAGTGAGTGTGCAGTGATGGTTTAAGTAGTATAAACTTTTGAGTTAACCATCACTGTCAAACTCATTAATAATTCATGAATAAAACACAACAGAAGTCACGACCGTGAAGAGTGTTGTAAGTCTGATACAAAATTGTGTTCATTTGCATAAAATTTAAGTTGGATTTTCTTGGCCAGATTCATTTTAATTTTGAAAATTTTAGTGAAACACAAAGGAACTAACCTAGACGTTTGATAAGTAATCTACAGTATTTGTGTCCGTGTTGTATCCAATATACAAACTCTCGGCTACCCCTTGAGTTTGTATATCTGATACAACACAGCCACTCATACTGTATATATTACCTACATCACTATGATTTGTTTGTTTGTTGTTGTATGTCATGCCTAGTTTTATAGATGTCTTTATCTGGTTTCACTATTGTTATTTTTCTTGTTTTCCTTTTGGTTCTTGTAGTTTTTATTTTCCTCATTCGGGTTTTAGTTTTTGTCGTTTGTTTCTTGTTTTCGTTCATTTTAGGATTAGCGTTATCTGGTTACATGGCCTTGCTATTTCATATTTTCAGCTCACAAATATTTCAATTCTCTAAAAAAGTTTGGATTCTTTAGGTTGCACAAATATGGGCGCGTGTTTAAGTTTAAAACTTTCTTTGAATTTCTGGGAATTTGCATAACCTTTAGATCAGCCCAGAGGTTGTTTCAGGGTTCAATCTGTGAGTTAGCCATGCCCTGACTTAGATCAGCCCAGAGGTTGTTTTAGGGTTCAATCTGTGAGTTAGCCGTGCCCTGACTTAGATCAGCCCAGAGGTTGTTTCAGGGTTCAATCTGTGAGTTAGTCATGCCCTGACTTAGATCAGCCCAGAGGTTGTTACAGGGTTCGATGTGTGAGTTAGCCATGCCCTGACTTAGATCAGCCCAGAGGTTGTTTCAGGGTTCGATCTGTGAGTTAGTCATGTCCTGACTTAGATCAGCCCAGGGGGCTGTTTTAGGGTTTGATAAAAAGGTAAAAAAAAGTTACCTAGAACGCACATTAATATTTTATCTGCTAAGTACTACACTTTGATTAGTTTATCATCATTTAGTATATTAGTGTTCCTATGTTAATCTACAGAATCCTGCTTTGTTACTGTGAGAGAGCCAGCATTGTTATGTTTTTCAGTAGTTACCTCTTGTTGTGCGAGTGGTGCTTTTTTCACCTTACTGTACAAGTCAGGTACTGAGTTACGATGGTCAGTCGGCTTGGTTCGTTTTACCCAAACGTCTTGCTTAGTGTTGTCGTGTTTGGTTTTCTCATCAAACATTTGTATCTTGGTTCTTACGTTGTATTGGTAAGGATCTTTCGGGCTAGCAGGAGGATTTGCATGTGGGATCTCCTCATAAACTCGGCTACTACCAGTTGACTTGCGATTTTCTGCGCGGTTAACGTTGTTAATGGCTTCTGAGTTGATGGTTGAATAACCGTCGAGTATACTACGTAACGTATCGACACCTGAATCATTAGGAGGGTAGTCTTCATCGTAATTGTACATACGGTCAGGTAAAGCAGGGGGAATTTCGTCATATCCTGCTCCAGTATTTGATACGAGGTTTGGATTTGCGTACAGAGAATTTTCGATCAAGTTGGTCTCGCTTTCATTGAAAGCACTTGCATCCTTAGACTTCCTAAAAGATTTCTTTCTAGTTTTATCAGGTACAGCATAGATATCGTCCCCACGGGGCCGTCTCTCAGGATTCAAAGGCGTCTCAGGTTTTTCCTCGTTTGTCATATGATTTGTTAGTGCAGTATTGGGCGTCGACGTCATTGGGACCAAATGCTCCCCTGAACTAGACTTCGCAGCAATTAATGCCTTTTGTTCGGGGCTGAATTCAGCATATGGCGATGTGTCGTCAAGATTACTAGCTGATAATCGATGATGTGCTCTAGGTGAAGCTGGGAGGTGCTCACTAGCTGTACGCCTTCGGGCATTCGGTGGAGCAGGAAGAGGGTCATGTACACTGCGCTTCTTTAACTGCAGCCGGTGTTCTTGACGGGCTCGCTGTTCCTTCATGAATTCAGCATAGGCCATCTCACTATCATCCTTCTTTTCCCAGACACGATTAAAAAATGCAGCAAACAGCCCCCCTGGAAATAAAGTGCACCACAACTTGTTAACAAGATCATCTTTCTAGATACTGATGCTCTGAGTTAAAATAACTGTTATGAATGTCACGTTCTGATTGGTTTGGAGCGCGTGCTTTATGAGAACACATTGCACGCGCGCGCACTTTCCGTTACGTCATTCCTATCTATTATTGCAATTTGTATTAATTTATAAAAGAAATAAAAAACTTGCTTGTTGTGCTGTGTGCAGTCATAAAGCACTTGGGGGTTGGCAGAACACTCAAGAAGTGTCGAGAAGCACTCCACTATGCTTCTCCTAACACTTCTCTCGTGTTCTGCCAACCCCCGCGTGCTTTATCACAGCACACAGCACGCGGGCGCGTTTTCTATTTCTTCAGTATTGCAGAAATAAAACAGCTTTTTCCATGCTCTCTTCACTAATACTACACACATTAGTAAGTGAACAAACATGAGAGAAGTGCGAAGTCAGCGTTAGCCTTTTTATATAGAGCGTTTTCACGTGACGCCACAGCGGCCATTATGGGGTACCAAAACAATACATTTTCTATCCTACGGGAATTGAACTCTATTTTTATGCAAAATACTGTGCAGAAAGTTTCTATTGTTTATGGCTGCCTTCTCACGTGAGTGAAAACGCTGATTGAGTGCTGTTTGGGGCTTCCTGAGTGCTGTACTACAGACAGAGCAAAGAAATAGCTGTTTTATTTGTTTTATTACATAGAAATTAAAATTTGGTTGTAGTTTACAATGCTGTTTTCTTACAATGCGAAGCAGACTGTGTATGCTGATGTCTCAGGATCTCACATGTTCACTAAGAAAAAAATAAGTGTTTCCTGTTGCGCAACAGACCCTAATTTTCTTGCCAATTTTTGCTGACCCTAATATTTTTTCATTCCCAAATGCACCACAGGGTTCCAAGTAAGCTAACATGCAACAGGAAACACACTTATTTTTTTGTTTGGCCTGTTGGGAGGACATAACAATAGGTTTCCTATTCTCAGGAGATTGAAATTCTTTGTTTTGTCCTCCAAATTAAGCTGCTTTGACGCACATGCAAAGGGTCTATATACCACGGTTCTCAACCAATCAGAGCACTCATAGTGAGTTGACTATATAATAAAAACAGATATTATGATTGTTGTACCTTGATGCTGGACTCTAGTTGAAGTAGTTTGAAATTTGGCATATAATTTGCTTGCTAGGTTGATCCCCTCGGCTAAAAGGGACACAGGGACATCATTGCTGTGGAACACCACACTAGCACCTGATGCTCTCCCTGTCACAGCCAACACCTGGATAGGGACGTGAGGAATGGACGACGAGAAAGCACTAAAAAGAATTCACAAAAATCAGTATTCAACCTCAATAATCATTTTATAATAATCATTTCAAATAGAGCTTAAATCATTGAGAACATTTTTGCTTGATTTTTAATGAAGTGGCCTCATGGGTTACCTTAGAGTAGCCAAAGATGCTTTTCTTTTTGCTGAATAGACAAGAATATATCCATGGAACATCTGATCATTGAGCGTGTAAGCACCTTAAAGAAAAACACAAACGAAATCAACATCCATTCACAGGGTTGTTTAGATGAATTGCCTCTATCGCAAAGATCAAGGATGATGTAACATTAAATTATACACTCGCTTCTCACCTCTTTACAAACAAGAAAAATTGCTCTGCAACTCATCTCTTAGCAACTTTAGGTGACAGGTTATATGAATCTGTTACCAAAATGTTTAATAGCCTGCATGCCGCCAATCATAGTGTATCTTACATAATGATGCAAGCAACAGTGGTGGATAACAAGGAATGATGCACTAATTTGCAGACTGTCTTAACCAAAGTTATAGTCTGGCTACACGCAGAATAATACAAGACAATAGACAGTTTTATCAAGGTTGTGTGTGCATCCAAATTTAAGGAATTGGACGGACCACGATACCAGAACACGAATATTATCATGCATTGCTATGATTTTTTTCCGATAAGAATTCATAAAATTGATTATTCTCCTCTTTAAATATAAAACTGGCTTCTCAATTTTACTGAATTTGCGTTTTTCAGTTTTGTGGCCCGTCAGTTGGATGCCTGTGCAGCCTTGAAAAAACGATCTATTCGTGACTTCTGCTCACACAAGTTGTTTCATCAAGATTACTACTACTTGTAGCAAAAATTTATTTCCACTTACGATGATACGAAGTGAGTTTGATTTGGACCCTTCTTTTGACGAAGCCGACATATGTTTCTAGTATGATGGTATCTGGCTGAGTTGGACTACGCCAGCAGGATTGGTGGTGTAGTAATGGACCAAAGATAAGCTCCACTGGGTATGAATCACCGCACATTGCGCACAACATGATTCTTGAGGGATAATTAATAAATAGTGATGTTAATAATTATCATTAATTTATTATTATTAATTACTATTATTATTATCTTCTGTTTGGGAAAACACTGGCGGTGTAGCCATAAGAGTGCTCCCCTCTCACCAATCTCACCCAGTTTGAAATTTCCAGACTCACTGTCATCTATGAAATTGTTGGTTCCCTTTGAAAATTTTTCTCCAGGTTCTCCATATTTCCCCCTTCTCAAAAACCAAATACTAAATATCAATTAGAGTTTAGTAAAACAAGAAACACTTTGATGGTTATTCTATTCTAATAAAGAATAATAATATTAGTCTTAATTAGTCTCATAAAAAACATACAAGACATATAAATAGTCTTAAACCCGTGAAATAGAGAGTAGACTAATACACTTTAGTAGACCCTAATTCCATTGTTTTCTTTTGTGTCAATCTGATTATTACACAATGACTAGCCTTATTAATTAATAGTTAAATAGTCATAATAATAAATAACAATAAAATAATTTACAAAATAATCCTATAAAAATATATACATGTTTTGTAGACCAATGATGAGCACGGTTACGCTACCTTAGATCAGATTCAGAGTCTCTGATGTCATCAGTTGAGTTCAGTGTTCTTGCTTGTTGCTTGATATCCTCTACCAGAATACGCATGGCATCCACTACCTGGGTCTCATGGATCATCTTATCGCGGGAAAACCTTGCCAGGGGGATATCAATGAAGGATGCCCCAAACCTGAAGATAACACAATATTATAAAATATTTAGAAATTTACGAGAGAGAAAAAGTGCCGAGTCAATTCCAGTCATTCTTGAGCAGTTGCTTAAACTTGAATGCAAATAATCAATGTAGTTCTGATCTTTTGCCTTATGAAAAGGTAACAGACTTGTATTTATTCAGAAAAACAAAGTGCATTCTGGTCTAGCTTGGGTATAAACAACACCATTTGCATGTTACATGACTGTGCAAATTTCAATGCTCTCCAATAGAAGATCTTTTAGCACTTTTCTTATTAAGCGTTACCAACATAACCACCATATTTTTATTCCTTTTGTCTCATTAAATTTTCAAAACAAATATTATTTCAAGGTATGGACTCATTGTCTAGTAGCCCAGCTTGGAGGTACAGGATTGTAATTAACTATACCTTTCTGCCAAATCCTGTCCCTTTTGCCTCAAGCTCGGCAAAACATCTTCATTATCAGGGCTCTTGGCAAGGAAGATGGTGATGGATGCTGACAGATTAAGCATGTTGGTTTCGTCTACACTGTTGTATCCTGGCTTGCAGTACATGCTTTCCAATACGTCTTGAACATATTCCAGAGAATACAGGGTGGAATAGACACAAAAATAACCTGTGGAATAAAGAGACAAAAACTCAGGAAAAGTGAGGCCAGTGATATAACATCTTTACTATACAGGCATCTTACTAGTTGCAAATTGGTTCAAATCTACAGTGCGCTCACTCCAAGAACATAGTGTGCTTCTGACACCTTTTGACCTTCTTTGCACACGGTACAAAGTTAATGTCAAGTTTATTTCAGCAGCAAGCTATGTTAAGGGTGTAACACTATGTATATGCTGAGTGTCGCACATGTATATTATAGGGTATATTAAAAGTATGGGCCATGTTGGGTGTGACACATGACCTTATATGTTTTTATTCACTTTTGCATATCATATCTTTCACTTGTTTGCTGCCTTGCTTGTTACAGATATAATATCTGATATGATATGGTAAATCATAAATAATCACTATACTAAGCTTCTATAGGGTATATAATAGGTATAGGCCAAGTTGGGTGTGGCACACTATGCCGTAAAGCATATATATAATCAAGTTAATCCTGCATATAGTTGCTGTGTTGGGTGTGGCACACTATGCCGTAAAGCATATATATAATCAAGTTAATCTTGCATGTAGCTGCTGTGTTGGGTGTGGCACACTATGTTGTAAGGCATATATAATCAAGTTAACCGATGGTTGCTTAAAAAAGAAAAAAAAGAAAAGGAAAAGAAAAACTAGCAACAGTAATAGCAAAAAATATTAAAAATATTAATAAAAAAATTAATATATATATATTATTATGTTAATCTTGTGTTGGGTGTGGCAAAACGCATATAGTTGAGTGTTATCTGTGGTATCTTACCATGAGGTGTATTATCTGCATTGGTTATTGCATATTCTGGTATGTCCACATCTCCATCTACCACCCTCAAGTCTAACTCATACAGGCGTCCATCAAGAACATACTCTAGGCCTTCTCCCCCATAAGAACACTGTGCCTGCAAGAATAAGAGAGAGAAATGGTCTCTAACACTTTTCAAAATTTGTCAATAACCTGAAACAACCTCTGGGCTGGTCTAAGTCAGGGCACAGCACACTCACAGATCAGACCCTGAAACAACCTCTGGGCTGGTCTAAGTCAGGGCATGGCTTACTCACAGATTGAACCCTGAAACAACCTCTGGGCTGGTCTAAGTCAGGGCACGACTAATTCACAAATCAAATGTACCCTGAAACAACCTCTGAGCTGATCTGAGTTAGGGCATGGCCAACTCAAAGATTGAGCATGAAACAACCTCTTGGAATTTAGCTTGTTAGGTTACGAGAAAAGAGGAAAACTGAAGAGCCCACAGAAAACATTTCCAAACAAGGCAATGAGCTACAGTATATTAACTTTCTGCCGAGTCCAGGAATCACAATGTCTGGATGAAAAGTAGCATTGCTCTTGTCAGAGTCCTACATTTTTAACTTGTGGATACGTGAAGCATAGAAATGAGTATGCTGTTATTGTTTAGTGATACTATATATACCTGAATTTCCTTGGAGAGGGCGTCCGCGAGTCCATCACTGCCTAACACCACAATACTGAGCTGGCTGTCTTCACTGTCAAGAGTCTCATCACTTCCAGAGTACTCTGGTCTGAAATAGAATGAAGGAAATGTAAATAATTGTACAGTGAATTGATGTAAGAGTCTGTGACATGATGTGGCGTGTTGTGACAGGATAGGTGATAGGTGAGTATAAAGTGAGTGATATGATATGGAAAACAAGTGAATAAAAAAGATATCAGGCTCTTAACATGCAACAATTTGTTTATTACACATTTAGGGTCAATACAGTGACAAAATTTACAGTTTTTAGTTGAACATTAAGTGACATCGAATCACTTCAGTGGTTTTTATTCACAACTCTATCACACTTATATTATATCAACCCTGAATGAATAATAAAATGATGGTAATGTAACATGGTGTGACAGGAAACAGAATATTTTTATCACACAATATTTCTAGCATAATTTGAGAAAACAAGCTAAGAAAAATTTCCTCATGGATTAGGCAAATGCCCATTGTTTCGGCATGTTTAATGCTAATTAAATAACAACTGTTATGGTTAATGATAAAGTCTGTCATAGAGAATATTATATCAATATTATGAGAACAATCATGTCATATAAAAATCTCTCTCCTGACAATACAATAAACATATCCTAATGGATTGCTAGAATAACTTTACTAGGATGAAGGTCTAAAAAGCAAGGGTCATTCAATAGGGTATCTAGTACAATTGATACCTTGCACCTCGAGGTTGTTACTGAATGAGATAACAATATCTAAGAATAATAAGTGATAATTACAAGACAAAAGGAATAAAGATGTCAAAGTGAATATTTTAACGTAAATATTCTATCCACTATTCTATCTCACACAATATATATCTAGGCATTTGCTCTTCTTATTCATTCTCTGATGATGTCATAGAATGCTGAAAGCTTAGATTAGTATCAGGCCACATTTTTATCCAACTTTAATTTTAACTATCTTTCATTCTTTCCATCTCTCTTTCCTTTTCTTTCTTTTCATTCTTTTTTGACTACAAAAATAAGAAATCAAATGTCGTACACATTTGAGTCTCTAAGGGACAAGACAAGACGTTTTCGTTGTTGCTGTACTACGGCTAAAGAGTATGGCTTTCACAAAGGACTTTATGGTGCAAGATTAATTCCAGTGTCTAACAGATCAGCTCTGTTTGTTTTGAGTATAAATTCATTCCTAAGCCTTATGTCAACAAACAAGGTAGAGGACCACACTAAGCTTTAATTCCCAAGGGATTAACACATTATCTTGATTCCTAGATAATGTTTAAGTGGCTATAATGTAAGAACAGTATGTAGCTCCTAATCCTATGACTTAAGAACAGTTTAGACAGCGAGTAAACAAAATAGTACCTGGCTAATGGGATCTATATATAAAAACCATTTGTACATAGAACTATTGCGTTGATATATATAATGACTCATCTGAATGTCATAATCAACATTATGCAGATTCTTGGGATAAATTCACGAAATATTTCTAGTGGCAGTAATACCTATATTATTTTTCAATAATAACTTAAAAAATACAATGCTAGATAGACATTTCATAAATTCTAAATGAGTTTGGGTTTGTTATCGAAGTTAAAAGGATAGTCTGTGACTACTGCTTCCTAGATAAGATAACAAAATGTCTCAATGATGTCTGAAACATTATCTGAATTAGAACTCTGGTTAGACAGAGGAAAAGAATTTTCATATCACCAATGATTGTTCTGAATTGCCTGATATGAAATCATTCAAACATGACCTTTCTATAAAATGAACATCAAGTAAATATTGTTAACCATTTCAAATATTCAAGATACAGACTTTGTAACCTATTAGTAGTGAGTGAATCATTCTTAAAAATATACAACTCAGTTGAGATATTTTACTTTAGAAATGCAAAGAAAACAGAGCAGAGTAAATGTTTTTAAGGTCTGTTATCTTGGTAGAATCAAATAAAACCCCCTTCAATTGTTTTCTGTGTCAGTTATCACCAGCTAGAGTCTTCAAACCAGACATTTTAATTACAAATTGCTGGTTGAATTATTTTTGATGTCTGAATTTAATTACATCAATTTAAACAAGGGATGACAAATAGTGTACAAAAAAATGATCATATAAGCTGTGTAATTAGAACATAGTATGTGAATAATTAAGGCTAGAATATTCAAAATATATCAGTATATCACTAGATCTGATATCAAGTTATAGAGGTGACTACTATTATTCTGGATTGCGTCAACTCATTTTGTGACCAGTTGCTGATATTGACACATGCGTTATATGCCTTTCAGGTATGTATTACATGTGTCTGTCATCGTGTGCTTAGAAATTCTACAATCCTAGCATTTAGAGAGCAAAAAATGTTCTCAAGTCATGCTGCAGTCTATTGATACCATAATTAATTTGCATTTGATTGCTTTTTCCTCTTAAAATTCAATTTTTAGGCATCAAAGAATGTTATTTGATTGAGTGCTAATGTTTTTTAGAGTGATTACAATAAAACAATGAAAAAATTCAGAATTGAGACACAAAATTGTCTGTTTCTCTTGTTTGAGCATGTGCTTTGCTGCTAGACATGTGAACTGAACCACAAAATTTATGGCTCATAAATTTAGAAATATCAAATTTACTGATGAAATATTTACAAACTGTAAAGTCTGTCTAAGTGTTTTTATGGAGTGTAGAAAGAAAATGATCTAAGTAATAACATAAACACATATTCTATCTTCACAAAGCGTCAATCAATTCAATATTGTCAACAAAATCATTTAGGGAACAATTTGGAACATTCTATGAGTTCGTTATTTATGTTCCATGCTGATTGCTCGTAGACTTCAGGAAAAAACTGAGCTAAGATGACAATAATCATTGTTTGAATATCGTCAGATTAAGTTGCATTTATAACAGCAAGGTAGGTAAGTGATTTCCTGCCATAAGGGTGTAGCCAAACCACCAAAAAAATGTGAAAGAAAACTTCAGATCAATAAGCCAATATCATGAGTAATTCATAGGAATAATTGCATGCTTGAATACATTATATAGACCTTGGAATAATATGCATTCGCTTTATGTTCATCTAACAACTCATCATGTTTTACTATTAATTCAAGATCAATGTCTAACAAAGAAATACAATATACTTTATGACAAATCTTTTTAAGATCTTTGTGGGGTAAGGCCAATATATACATTATTTCACCAGGGATTAAAATAAATGCTTAGACAGTACTTACTATGCAAAAACGATTAAAGTGCTAAAATTCTGAACAAAATAACACATACTGTATGTTTAAGGTTATCTAAATTTTGTATAGATTATAGGAATATTAATGTGAATGAAATAGACATTAATGATGATGATGAATAAAATCAATTATATTTTTATACTCAAAATATGAATAATTTTTTTTGAAGAAAATGCTAAGATAAGTAGAGTAGAGGTTTGTGGTGGTGAAGGCTGTTTGAAAAAGGTATTACAATCCATTCATATCTAGACTTCCTTAAGTTTTTAGTAAATATTTGTACCAACATAATAGTGAGTCACGCTGCATGGATATGCTAACCATGTTAATAACAGTCCATACTCCTGGTTATAAGAACCCGAAATTGATCATCAAACCAGGAGTAAGGAATAAGACCCTACTGAAAACATAAGGCATGATTTTCATTGTCTATTCTTACCCGTGTGCTGTAGTAGCCACTATTTCTTGCATCAGACGATCGCTGCATTTTTCTGGTCCACACAGACATCTTGAACTGCTGTTTAGTAGAGCAATGTGGTTTAGAATTCGTATTTTCCGAGCATTTTCCAGTTTATCCAGCCGTCTATATCTGTCATCCAGACATAGACTAGCATAGATAGCCTTCATATCATCCTCGGATGGGGTAGTAGCATTAGGTTCTAGCTTGGTAAAACAGCTAGCTGACTCAAATAGTAACTCTTGAAAATCAGCCTTGGCATTCTCGGCAATATCACTTAGGTATGAATTAAATATTTCTCTTCGATCGGTATCTTTCAAATATTTAAAGCTCTCTTCGTTCTGCAAAATGCCTTCGATTTCTGCCCATTCACTCCCAGGTCGAATCTGCGGTGTCAACTCCAAAAGTTTCCTGAACTCATTCCTCATCCTCACTCCTTTTTCAGCCTCCTTTAGCTTGTCGATATGAATCTGGAAGGCTTGTTTCGCCTCGGGTAATGATAAAACATCAAATGGAATCCTAGAATCAACACTGAATAAGTGCTCACTTTCGTTCCATACAGTGTTCTCGTCCAACACGATCATCCATTTGCTTAAGTCCTTGTGGTTCCTGATCAACTTCTGACAAATGTCCCAGTTATATTGACACAATTCTAGGGAACTCATAGTAGGTACGAGATCATCTAGAGCATGTGGAAGCTTTAATAAATATTCCATGAGCTTTCTTTCTTCGAACTCTCGTCGAAGCTTTCGTATGTGTTTGGTAAATAATTTTTTACACTTTTCAGACCCATAGTGGTCTTTGTAATTTTGGTACTCGGTTTTCCCCTCGATTTCCTTCTTCACGTTCTTCCAGAGACACTTAAAGTCCGATACAGTTCTGTTGATCAGAGCCTGGTATTCCTGTAAGATTTTTTCCATCATTTCTTGGTGTGTTTTGTGAGCTTCTGAGTACGGTATTAACTTAGAGCGGACTTTTCCCTTATCGATTAGCTGAGCAAGCACAACGAAACCCAAGTCTACATTCACATCTTCGATAGCCGAACATTCAACTATGGGAGAATTGATTTTTTTAGATTGAATGAATCTATAAACTTCTTGTAAGAGACTCAGCTGTGTGTCATCGCATTTGTTGGCCACAATCACGAAAGGTCGCTTAGTTTTTTGAACGAGAGAGAGAAGCGTAGAAAGAAAGCGTTCTTGCGCTTCTTCCAGTCGCTTGGCGTTAGTCGCCTCCACATCGTAAACCACCAAAAATCCATCAACTGTTAGCTTTCCAGTGGGGAAAAGAACTTGTGGGTAATCGTTCTGAAGTGCCACTTGCTCTCTACTGATGTACATAAGTTTTTCTGGTGAGCTGAGCTTAGTAGTGGTTGCTCGTTTAGGGTAGGGCACACCACGAGCGAGCGGCATAAGAGAAGCATCATCTATCAACTCAGTTTGCTCAATAACATTAAATCTATACTCCGTTCCGTCTTCTGCTACCTTCGTAGTAGTACCCCAGTACAAAAAGGAGTCATTATTGATGACTCTACCACCAAAATCCGACGTACTGAAGAGCGAAGTATGATCTGTGATGAAGTCATCGGCTAACGGCCTCACAAAGCGATTGCAAAGAAAAGACTTGCCAACACCATACAAACACTGGTCCTTATCCAAACCAGACAGTCCTACGACTGAAATGTTGTATGTTCTTGCTTCGTTAGCCTTCTTGGACATACCTTGGCATTTGAGCCTCACCAACTATAAGATATTTCTTCCATATTTTTTGTGTTCTTCTTGGTTGACCTTCGCCGGCGCCATTTTGACTCGTTTCGCGTTTGTTTAAAGATGTCCCGTCGAGGAAAGGGCTTGGGTCACGTGATCGCCGCCATGTTTACATCATTTGCATAAATATTTGGTAGAAATATTTGCTCAGACTCAAAATATGCCAAAAATACTACGAAAAAAATACACATTTCAAAAACCGCAGAGAAACTTACTCTTATTAAGATATTAAAAGAACGCATTCCAAGAAAATTGAATTTCATAATCTAATTTTAAACGCAGAAATGAGATATTATTATGAAATTCTAAAAAAAATTATCGAATTTTAAATATTTTAAAAATAGGATGCTCTCTTTCTGTTATATCTGAGACTAATAGCATTCCTACGAGAATGTAACTTTTGTAAGTACATTGAAGCATTTCTTTTGCAATCTATGCTTCTTTTTTACCATAGCAAAATGACGTCATGGCATCGCCAATTTTTTCGTGCTATAATCCAGACAACAGTCAATTATTTTTGAATTATTTTCTTTATAGGAATACTAGTTTATAAGTGTATGTTCTTCTTGTGATCTCAGAATATTCTATTTTATCAAATTTATTTATCAAGCTTATTTATGGAAAATTTTTTATCAATAACATTCTTTGTTGGTTGCATAATTTTACGATCTCTGATATTTATATCAATTACAGTTGTTTTAATTTCAAGTGATTTGATTTGTTTTGTTTATCTATAACCAGACCTACTAACAAGTTATTCAAGCATTTGAACTTTTAGATAACATTTAAGCTTTCAAAAAACCTGAAATAAAATCAGTTGAAAAGTTAATAAATTCCTCATCAGTTTGCGACGATTTCTCTTTACATTAAAAGTTAAACTTCTTCTCGCATTTTTGTCGTTGTTGAAAGTTACTTTATTTCTTTATCGTTTATTTAAAAGAAATGGAAAAATAATAAAATTAACAAACAGTAATCGTGAAAGATTTTTTACCACTCTCGTTTTTATATCATTGACAGTTCAATGGCTTCCCACAAATTTTTCATGTAAACAAATGTGCATTACTTTAATAATTATATTTTCTTTCTTTCCTTTACTATAGTATGTACATCATTACTATTTCATATTTTTGATGAAAAAGCCGTTAAAAATTCTTTAAATTTTTGCAGTAAAACTACGTAATGTATAAATAATCAAAATCATATGACTTGTTTTTTCGTTTTCATAGCATGGATCGACACAAAATGGCTTTCGAAAAAATTGGCCGTAGCAAAAAAATATTATTTTGTTGTTGGGAGAATAGCCTTATTTAGCGCTTGATAATATCAGAAAACCCTCCCTTTATGTCGTAAAAAACATTTAGCACTTTTCAATTAAATACGTATACATTTGCATAATAAATTAATGTCGTAAAATATTTGACCGGGATTCATTAGGGTTCCAATATCGATGTATATGTTGATCAATTTGAACTCTACAAGGGTATGGTCCGCGTATATTCATTATCAATCGATATGTTATGATTTTCTTGTCGATCTAAAGCTTTTGGAGACATTAGTCAAAGACAAAAGCTAACTATCGTCGCAGCAAGCTTCAAAGATAAAGCGTTCATCTGTTATTTCGGGCACGACTGCCAGGTTGTATGACTACAAAATGGCGGGCGTCATTGTATCAAGCGCGTTCGACCTGCACGACAAAGACATCAACCGAGAAGATTTCTTCAAAAGACTTAGCAACCTAGACGTCAACGACTACCAAAATCTTTCAGGGTTTCTGGAAGATTTTAAGTTCAAGAAATTGTCCATAAATGGGTTAAACCGAGTTATAATTTTCGCGGGAAGGGAAGCCACTGCGCTGTTTGATGATTTTACTCTGGAAATATGGAAAAAACACTACATTAATGAAGATGTTGCACAAATAGCTATTCTTCAAGGAAGTCTTCCTTTTCCTTTGGAGGTAGGTTGATATGGTTTCTATAAAGATTAGTACGAATATTTAGTGTCGCATGCTGTCAGATTCATGTGTCAACATCGGAGTGAAGAACGTGTGCAACTTCACGATAAACTACACACTTCTCGAGTTTACTAGTAAAGCTTAAATAAATATAAGGTTATGTGAATTTAGTACCAGTTATATATTGACCGGGGGAAAGTTAAACGTAAAGATTTATAATTGAATCGATTTGCTAAGGAATCGAGGTGTTGCTTTAGGAAGAAAACAGCTGTTTTGAAATAGTTGTACTAAAGAATGTTTAGTCATGAGGCGCTAAGCTTAATCAATACGTACTCCATCTGACCTTTGAGAGCAGAAAGACGAACTAGAACGACCGATCTTAGAAGGAATTCCGAATTTAGCTTGTATTTTTATTAATTAAACGGGCGAGTAAGTTTCCCTTGGGGATAAGATTATATCTGTGAAAAAATCTGGAAAGGAGAGTCGCCTGAACTAGCAAATTGATTTCAACAAACGTCACTTCCTGTCTTGTAGAATTCAAGTTGTTCTTATTATAAGATGACTATTTGGATGCCCGGCCGACCACAATGGATGGGTTTTCCCATGTTTCCATCCATATTGATTATTTTTGGGGTAGGGAGGGAGGGGGGATTTTTATTAGTCCAGACCACCCACTCAAAACTATAGTATGCTTCATATTTCCTGAAAATTCATGAAAATCATTAACTAGATTGAAAGCAAAGCAACCACGAAAAACCACTTGTATGACTAAAGTTTACATAAATTTTTTATTTCTTTTCAATCTTGATGACTTTTTTTCACCAGGGATTATTTGTAGGCAAGACAACAGGAAAAGTTTATGTCTGCCAGGAATCGGATGATTATCAGGAACAGAACATCACTTGTGTTGGTTACAGCATGGAACATTTCCTTACTGTTGGCCCTCAGAAACTACTGGAATACAGCAAACCACAGTGTATGTTTGAAAATTGTTACGGTTGCTTTGATCCACTGATTAAGGATCGAGTGTTGAATTCTATTGGACTTCCATCAAGACAATAGTAATCCAATTGGAGTGCTTTTCTCTGTTATATTTGGCCACCCTCAGTTAATTTCAAAATAGTTCAAGTTAGAAATTTGATGAATGATAATCGATGAAGTCAAGAACTCAGAGCTAGGACATGAAGTTGTCAAGGTCATAAGAACAAGAGTACCCTGCGAGCAGAGGTTTTTTTCCCTCTCTGTAGGGAAATTTCCTTTAGTGCTTGCAGTTGCCAAAATATTTTAAATTGCACTGCCAGGGCATATTAATTTGCAAAACCTTGCTAGTAAGTTTTGTTCTCATTAGCAAAAATTTCAAAGTCACTAGCGATCGGAGTGGTGAATAACAAACATTACTTGATGCGGGTTCTAAACTTTTCAGTCCTTCAATTTCTGGACTGTAGTCATACTCGCAAACTTAGTTAAATTTTTTTGTCACTTGCTAAATACAGAATTTCACCTGCATTTTGCAAGTTGGTGAGCATTAAATTTGTGCCCCAACTGCTACTACAAAAAATATTCCTAGGATTTTATGAGATCTGCAATGGCATTATTCATGACCTCCAGCTAAGTATATATGGGTGGCAGGGATTATGCTAGGGTGTTTCAATCTTCTTACTTAAACCAGGTCCCAAGCATTGAGTAGTGGGTGCCAATATGATAGAGTTTTTACCCAAGCTAGACCATAATGCATCATGTTCTCTATCAGAAAATACCTATGGAAAAATATTACTGACACCCATTGAAGCTGAAAGTGTATGTCAAACTGAAAATAACTAAAAACGATAATAAAATATTAATTGTAAAAACCTATCTTTATTTTCTTTGTTTAGTGGGTATTAATTATATAATACTATGTGGAACTTCTGATGTATATTACAAAGTGAAATAAATGTTTAAAATAGTTTAATTGTGTTTGTTAAATGGATAGTTTGTCAATTTGCAGTGGTGCACAGACATCTTTTGGTCTATATGTGAGCATAACAACTTTTAAATATCTTGTTCAATAAGTAGGGGATAATTCACCACTTCGGCACTAGCTGTCACATGGTATAAATTGTATTGGATTGTGTCATGGTCACCAAACAGTTCAGACATTGTTCTTGAATTTCCGAAGGAATGCACTGACTTTTAAACAACTTATTTACTTGATTTGTTTTGTTAGCCCCCTAAAAAACAAGCAAAGTATCATTTTTCTAACTTTATTCAAGCTTTTCTTACTGCTATTTAGAGAAACAGATAAGCAAACCAAGTAGATAATTTGTTTAAAAGCCAGTACACTTGTACGTGAAATCTGAGAACAATGTCCGAACTTTTTGGTGACCGTAACACAACCCAACACCATTTATATCACATGACAGCTAGCACCGAAGTGGTGAATTACGTCTTGTAGTTCCGCCTCCAGCTAATATGTCTCTAAGTTTTATTACATTGCAACTTCTAGATGCCAAATGATTTACCTATATTGTAGTGGTTTTACTTAAATTGTAAATAAAGTTAGTAGACTATCTTAGAATGGTCTTAACCCGTGAAATGGTAGACTAATAGAGGTTAGAGGATCTTAAAATGGTTTTACTTAACCTGTGAAATAGTACACTAATAAAGGTTAGCAAATGTTACTTAACTGGTGAAATGGTAGACTAATAGAGGAACTTAAAGTGGAAAAAGGATAGAGTGAAGTCATTTAACCCGTGAAATAGATATTAGACTAAGGCCTAGGGTAAACGTCGAACTTTCCATGCACCGAACTCATTAAAAACAATGGATATCAGGTGATAATGAGGCGGCATACTTTGATGAAATTAAGTTCGGTGTGTGGAAAGTTCAACGTTTGCCCTAGGCCTAATACACATTAGTAGATCCTAATTCCATTGATTTCTTTTGTGTCTATTTGACTATTACACGGTGACTAATAGTTTATTTCATGGGTTAAATGCATTCACTCTAGAAAAGAGGTTATAAATCTTATTTGCATTGTTTTCTTTTGTTTTCTCAGTGGTAATATGTAATAAAAAGTAACTTTCGTTTCACAGGTTAAATGAAATCACTCTACTGATGGCTTGCTCTTATAGAACTAGTACAAAATGGTGTTGTGTTTTCTGAAAATTTTTCAATATTTTCATTACTTACTTTGTAACTATTTTGTTATATCTTACAATTCAATTAGACTTTATCTACAAATAGCTCCAAAAATAATTCAATTTTATGAATACTGCATTGTGATTCATTTACACTCGAGTTCGAATTCAATATAATAGAAATTAATATTTTAAAGTTATGTATTTAACATTATTCACCAAAGGCAAAGCAATTATTGGTGAATATTTACCGAGCCACGAGTCTTCAAGCAGCAAGGTAAATATATTTGAAGATAACCACTGAGCCTGGATTGGAGGCTAAGCCCACATACACTGGAGTTTGAAGAGTCATCAATAGCCCCAAGTAGAAAAAAGCTTAAATAAAAGCAAAAGACCCCTTGCAGCACATCAGAATGCAGCCCAATATGGAGGACATAACAATAGGTTTCAAATTCTCAGGAGATTGGAATTATTTTGTTTTGTCCTCCAAATTCAGCTGCTTTAATGTCACATGCAAGGAGTCTATAGACCTCGGCTCAGGCGCATTAAGGAATTTTTTTCCATTTCAGACCATGCGTCATTCCCTTGAGTATCATTTCTTTATTTAATGGTTGCGCACGGCTGCCAATGAGAAGACACATGAATATGGATACAACTCAAACAAAGGATCTTATTCTCAAGAGAATGACGTGGTCTGAAATGGGAAAACACTATGCCAGAGCCGAGACAGTCTATTACTTTGTAACTGAAAAGATTTCTCAAGTAGTACCATATTAATTAATCTTCAAGGGGAGCGAGAAAGTTAGCAGCAACATAACCTTTCTTGCCTTCAGTTTCCACCAGCCACCATTCTGAGTTGCCCTCCAAATCATGTTGTTGTAGCACACTTACTATCTGACCCACGTCCAAGCTCAGCTCTGCCGAACTAGTTGCTTCAAATTCAAACTGTGCATAATAGTTTAATTTTTCCTTTGGTTCAACAGTAGTTTGTTGGGATTCTATGACAGCATCATCATCATCGTCATCATCTTCATCATCAGAATCACTGCAAGCCTGATCCTCTTCACTATATTGGGAGTACTTCTCAAGAAATGAACTTGGGACGTAACCAGAAACCCCTGCACAGGAAACCAACCACCATTCAGGGTTACCACTGCTGTCGCACTGTCTCTGTATAGTGACCAGCTCACCTTCATTTAAGGGCAGTTCACCAGGATTCTGTGCTTCAAAGCTACAAACTACTACATATGGTTCAAAGTTACTCGGGGTTATGTCTACAGGAATTTGAGGCTGAGGAACCTGGATAGAAAAACAGATTTGATTGGTTAATGTTCTCAAAGGATGGTTAACTTTCAAAGATACTGTCTTTGATTGGCTTATGTTTTCAAAGGCTAAGGGCTGCAAAGAAAATATTATTTGATTGGCTAATGTGTTGAAATGCTAAGGAACTACAAAAGAAAAGCATCTTTGATTGGTTATAATCTTTAATGTCCCAAGGTAATTTTGCTTCTAATGCTACACTTTCTTTTTTGGCCCAAGTTTTCCAGGGAATAAAGTTTAATCCCTGGATTTTCCAGACCTTAATGTACCTCCACTTCCCTCCCCCTCCCCCTCCCCCACATCTCCTCACAACGGAGGTGTATTTACCTGAGGTGCACCTTGTTTCTTTGGAGCAGGCTTTGATTGATCCACACTTTGTTCTTTGATAGGTGTAGAAGCATTTACTGACCGGGGTGGTGGTGGAGGTGCCATTCGTTTCTTAGAAAGACTTCCTATTCGTTCACGACTCTGTGTTTTGTCTTCTGGCTGCTCTGGTGTCATGTCACCTGTAGAGGCCTGTAAAAAATAGACAAAACTTATTTAACTTGTTTTTAAGGTTTAGGGATATGAAGGACTAATTGTGTTATCGCTGTTGTTGTTGCCAGTGCTGATGCTACGAGTGAGTGTTATGTTGTCATTGTTAAAGCTGTTGTTGTTGTTGTTGCTGATACTATTGTTGTTGTCACTGCTACTGCTGCTGTTGCCATAGCTGCTATCATTGTTGCTGCTGCTGTTGCTCCTGTCATTGCTGCTGTTGTGGTTGTCATTGCTGCTGTTGTGGTTGTCATTGCTGCTGTTGTGGTTGTCATTGCTGCTGTTGCTCCTGTCATTGCTGCTGTTGTTGTTGTCATTGCTACTGCTGTTGTTGTAGTCATTGCTGATGCTGTTGTTGTTGCCATTGCTGCTGTTGCTGCTGCTGTCATTGCTGCTGTTGTTGTTGTCACTGCTGCTGTTGTTGTCGTCATTGCTGCTGATGTTGTTGTCACTGCTGCTGTTGTTGTCGTCATTGTTGCTGATGTTGTTGTCACTGCTGCTGTTGTTGTTGTCATTGCTGCTGTTGTTGTTGTCATTACTGCTGTTGTTGTTGTCATTGCTGCTGTTGTTGTTGTCACTGCTGCTGTTGTTGTCATTGCTGCTGTTGTTGTTGTCACTGCTGCTGTTGTTGTTGTCATTGCTGCTGTTGTTGTTGTCATTACTGCTGTTGTTGTTGTCATTGCTGCTGTTGTTGTTGTCATTGCTGTTGTTGTTGTCACTGCTGCTGTTGTTGTTGTCATTGCTGCTGATATTGTCACTGCTGCTGTTGTTGTTGTCATTGCTGCTGATATTGTTGTCATTGCTGCTGTTGCTGCTGTAATTACTGCTCTTGTTGTTGTCATTGCTGCTGCTGTTGTTGTTTTAGCTGCCATTTTGTTGTTATATAGAGCAACATTAAAATTGCAGAAAAATTTCCAGATAAAAATTGTACTAAAATCACTTACAGGCAAGAGAGGAATCAAGGGATGTTTCTTAGCTTCTCTTCTTTTTTTCAGAATCTCTTTACCCAAAAACTGACTTGGAATAATCGAAAGATCAGCAAACTTTTCTATTACTTTATGTGTTTGAGTTGCTTGATGCTCAACGATGTCACCCTCTTCCTTTACCAGTGGCATCTGTAAATTAACGATATATTATAGCTATTACACTGCTAGTTGTGTATTACAACCGGATGATTTTATGAGTGAAAGTGAGATTATTTTTTAAAGCCCCAAAGAAATCTCAACTAATTATTTGTTTATTTATTATTATTTATTTATTATTATTTATTATTATTTATTTATTATTATTTATTATTATTATTTATTTATTTTTATTTATTTATTTATCTATTTATTTTATTATCATTATTTATTGATTCATTTATTCATTTAATTTATTTTTTGTTATTATTCATTTATTTATTTATTATTATTACTATTATTATTATATATGTATATTTTGTATTCACTTGTTTATTTTTAATTAATTAATTAATTTGTTTTATTTATTTTTTCCTAAGAGCACGCGAATTTGTTAAATTTAATGCGCGCGCACACATGCCATGGTTTGATTGCATTTTTCTTTGTCAATATGTAATGTTTTTCATTTCCCTGAGGATGGCCGAGTAGGCCAAAAGCTCGGAACATGTATTAAATTTATGGTTGATAAGACAAATTATCATGAATGTAACAACAACCAACAAGGAACTATTTGATTTAAGAAACAATATTCATGTCGTATAATAAAATGGAATAATTAATCAAGGGATAGCGCAATGTCAATCTTTCCAAGCATCAAAGATAGAGAACCGAATCATATTCAAGGGGTGAATACAATGTCTAGTTTTTG
Organism: Actinia tenebrosa; assembly: GCF_029948245.1. Lineage (NCBI taxonomy): Eukaryota > Metazoa > Cnidaria > Anthozoa > Actiniaria > Actiniidae > Actinia > Actinia tenebrosa. The sequence continues at coordinate 4,278,092 of NW_028292584.1, forward strand.
CATGTTAGCCCTCTCTAAATGGACCGACACATAGTCACAACAAGGTAATGCACAGTCAGAATATTATAGTTTAAGAGTAGATTATATACGAATCATATTCAAGGGGTGAGTACAATGTCTAGTTTTTGAATGTTAGCCCCCTCTAAATGGACCGACACATAGTCACAACAAGGTAATCCACAGTCAGAATATTATAGTTTAAGAGTAGATTATATACTGTACCAGCATAAGGTTTGTGTATTCTCCTAGCATGATGGCATGAAAAGTTCTCTTAGCTTGACTAAAGTTCAGGATACAGTCTTTTACGAGGCTGACTGTTTTGTCGTAGAAGAGGGGAAGATCTTCTAGTAACTGAGCGTTCAATGCTTCATAGTCTTTCTTAGCACTTTGAAGCTCTGCTTTTGCCTGAAAAAAGTATTCATACAAATATGATCAATAAACAGATGATTACAGTGATGATGATGACGACCACGATGATGATGATGATGGTTATGATGATGACGATGATGGTAATAATGATGGTGATGCATGATGATGTTAATGATGACTGATGGTGGCGATGATGATGATGATAGTGAAGATGATGACGATGATGATGATGATGAAGATGATGACATGTACAGTGATGATGATGATAGTGAAGATGATGATGACGATGGAGATGATGACAGTGATGATGGCGATGATGATGATAGTGAAGATGATGATGATAGTCATTTATCCATAGACTTACAGCCTTGAGTTTATCCCCGTCTCTGATCTTCTCAATCTTATTTGAGCAGCTGTCATAATCCAGACATTTGTGTTCTCTTTTCAAGATCAGCCTTTGAGGGCCTTGAAACTTTGATAGCAGAATGTTAAGGGGAGACAACACTAATTTCTGAACATCTGTCATCTGTAAAAATATTAATAAAACAATTAAAAATTAGTCCTCGAGCCCCAAATGAGCTATTGACTCATAGGCTATGAGGGTGAGAGGACTAATTGATTTAGTCAAATCCAAATAGTTGGTCAAATATATGACTTACAAATGAAGCAAGGAGTACATCTGTTATTCTAGTCATGGTTGACTTGTACATTGTCACTTCTGTACAGGTTAATGCTTCCATGTAGTATTCTTCAATGTTCTCACCATTTGTATACTGATGCTTGCCTATTTCCTACATATACAATCAAACAAAACAGTCCTTTAGGTAGATAGATGGATGGAATATTGGAAGTATGGATGGATGGTTGGATGGATGGATGGATGGATGGATGGGTGGGTGGGTGGGTGGGTGGATGGATGGATGGATGGATGGATGGATGGATGGATGGATGGATGGATGGATGGATGGATGGAACGATGTGATAGGATAAATGGATAGATGAATGGATGGCAAAGGATGGAATAGATGAATTGGATATGGATGAATGGATAGATGGATGGGATGACATACTGGATAAACAGGTGGATTGAATGGGACAGAAGGATAAGTGGATGGGATAGAATGATAATAACTACATAATAGAATGGAATTGGTGACAGATATGAGGGGATAAATGAATGGTAGATAGAGGGATGGGTGGAAAGACAAATTTTGTCAAGAGTGTCTTACAATACTATAAATTACCTGAAATTGTTCCATGTAGGCTGTAACATTTTTTATTAAATTCTTAACTGCTTTTTCCAAAGCAGTAAACCTCTTTTCCTCTTCATTAAATTGTTTGTCTACAGTCTAGCATGGAATAGAAAATAATATAAATACAGTAACCAAAGATATCATATGAAAATGAATCAATGAAAAAAATTATTCCTCTCACATGTTTTATTACTACAATTTTCTATTTTCTGCAAACACGGTAGTAGGAGTTGAACGCTGAAAATTTTTTTCCACTGCTGTCAATCAAACATAATCAGTCGATACCTTTTATGTTCTTGACTGGTGGCAGTAAAAAAAACGATTTCACAACAAGCACTTGAAATCTCTGAGTTCACAGAGTATTGAAAAACAGCGAAACCAAAACAGCAGTAAAACCTACCTGAGAAACAAGTCCTGTGAACTGTGTAATCCTCTGGTTAAATCTTGAAGATTTCTTCAACACTGAATGCCAGTTCAACTTTTGGATTTTATTTGAGATACCACTGTCTTCCACTCTCTTGTACTTTAAGACTGAAAAAAACACAACTAATGAGTAAACAAGTTAATGTGAATCATCCTCATCTTCATCAACTCTGGAATTATCAGCCATCATCATCATCATCATCAATACCACCATCATCATCATCATCATCAAAAAACAATGATGATCTTCAAAACCATCATCAATACCACCAAATGAATGTAAATCATCCTCATCTTCATCAACTCCGGAATTATCTGCCATCATCATCATCCATCAACATCAACACCGCCATCATCATTATCACCATCATTAATCATCATCATCAGCAGCACCATCACAACCATCACCACTACAACCAATGGTCTTTACCTATGTCCTTTCTTCTTTTCACTTCATTAATAGACTATAGCTGTCGCCACATCATTATCACCCATACCTCCATCATCATCATCATCACTATACTTTGAACTTTTTGAACTTTTTATTTATTAACACACATTAATAGAAATAAAAGAATCATTACATTATTATATACTCATCATCATGATCATCATCACCATAATCACTGCAACCTGATACAAATGGTCTTTACCTGTCCTTTCTTCTTTTCGCTTCATTAATAGCTGTTGCCACATCATCATCATCACCATATTCATCATCATTATTTATCATTATCATAACAACCATCACCACCACAACAAAAATAATGGTCTTTACCTATGTCCTTTCTTCTTTTCACTTCATTAATAGCATCATAATTAACATCAGTCATCATCATCATCACCATATCATCATCATCATTTTTCATCATCATCATCATCACAACCGTCACCACCACAGCCTGATACAAATGTTCTTTACCTATGTCCTTTCTTCTTTTCACTTCATTAATAGCTGTCGCCACATCAGTCATGACATGAATTGCTTTGATAAGGTTTTGCTTGTCTTTGTGAATCTCAGGAGTATACTGGAATGATATTTAATTATTATAGATTATCAATTAATTGATACTGAAACTTAACCAAAACTTAAATCTTATCCAATAACACTGTCACCAGGTGTCAGTATCAAGTCTTCATAGCTAAAACACTCAATCCTGAATCAAAATAAAAGTTAGAACTTGATTTTTGCCGAGGGACGAAAACTGGATAACCAGGAGAAAACCCTCAAAGCACAGGAGAGAGAACCAACAAACAACTCAGTTCACATTTGATGGCAGGTCTCAGGCTCAAACCAATGACCACTGGTGTGTGGTGAAATAGTATAGCAGTCTTCGTATGACTTTGAAAAGCTCAGTGCCATAAGCATGCCATGCTGCTACAATGATGTTTCTAGAATTTTAATTGGCTGATTATTATCTTGTTCAATGTGATTAGTCTGATGGTGCTTTGACTTTAGCGTGACCTTGTTCTTGCCATGTTTATGCCGTGTTCCGGGTATTTGATTGGATGGAGAGTAAATTCTCGTGCAATATGATTGGTCTGGTGTATGCCTTGCTGTGTCACAACTGGTTCATGTTGAGAGCTTTTCACAGTCATACGAAAACTGCTCTGGCATCACACACCACTTTACTTTCCAAGACATACCTTAAGCAGTTCACTCAGGAGTAAAGGATACTTGAGGACTCTCTGGACAGGCTTGATGAGAAATGATGACAAATCCCAACACTTGGTACTGTCCCTAAAGTAAATGAATGGAAAAATTAAAAAATGAATGGATGGATGGAATAAAGTTAAATGGGATAATGAATGAAATAATGCAATACAGTGGTATGTTCATTGAGGCAAAGAAAAGGGAGACTAAGTTGGTGCAATGTGATGCAAGTTGAATTTATTTTTTAATATCTGCGAGTGGTTGACTTGCAATGATTTCATACCTTATGGCTTTGAGGCACTTGTTGAATACTTCTTGTGCTTCTGGTACTTCCTCATACTGAAGTTAGAGAGGAAAAATGTATTTACATACACCAATTTGAAATATGGTGACCAATTTGAATAACTATTGTTCTGGACTGACTAGCGTTATGTTCACATGAAAAATAGAAAAGGCTATGAGAGGCCAGTTTTACACATGTATGAGAGGCTAGTCGGTGCAAAGCAATAGTTATTCAAATTATTGGTCACCATATTTCAGTTCCGAGTATATACCAAGATCCATCAAATGCTACGATATTTTGAATTTTTGACTAATGCTCCGCCCTTTTATCCATTCAATTTGTCATACCAAAATCCATAGGAAGACTTAACCCAATAGTACCTTAAAAAACCACAAATTTTATCAATACCCTGGAACTTCTTTTGAGCTGACTACGAAAATCACCTAACTGTGGAATAGTCCTGAGTTTTCCTATGAAAGCCAAGCCCACTTTTGTATGATTGTGCCACCCATTTTCATAGATAAATTCCAAACATCACAAGGCACTTTTTTTGAGTGTTGTTAGAGGTCTTTTAGATACCTTTTCTAGTAAACTAATAGCATCATCATGGTTTCTGCAGTACTGAGCATAAACATCTTTGATTTCATCTGCCAAGTCCACAAAACATTTTCCTGGTGGTAAGAATAGAAATATGTGAAAATTATTAATTTATGATTGAATATAAAAATGACTAGTAAGGGTTAATAGGCGAATATTACATACACAAACAAACAACATTGAGTTAAGTGACTGATTGATTGATTGATTGAATGGAGTTGAATGATGGATAGGTAAAAGAGAGAGAGAGAGAGAGAGAGAGAGAGAGAGAGAGAGAGTGGGTGGGTGGGTGACTGACTGACACTGATTTACCAAACAACAAATAAACCTTTTTACTAGGCATGATATTTTCCCATTTTAGACCGTTTGCATTCTCTTGAGATTACTATTCATTGTTTGGGCTGTAACCAGGGGCATAGCGAGGTCCCCATCATGGGTGGGGTGAGGGGGGGCAGTGTACCATTTTCCCGCCAAATCCACAGGAATCCCACATGAATCAATTATTGTGTTTCTCATGCAAAACCATTAAACAAAGAAATGATACTCTAGGGAATGACACAAGGTCTGCAAAGGGGCAAAGCATTTACCATTTTCCATACATTGGTTCACTGGTCAAACACAAAGCGCTCAAGCGAGGCACCAAGGTACTTTCAAAGGATTATCCAAATTTGAACCTTGCAACCTCAACTGAATGTTTTGTGTTTGACCAGTGAACCGATGTATGGAAAATGGTGAATTACGCCCAATCTAAAGAGGTCTATTCCCCCACCACCAACAACAGTTATTGGTTGACAAATCAAGTGATGAGCTTATTAACTGGTAGACTGAGTGATGACAAAGTGATGGACAGACTGCTCGGCATTAAACAATACTCACCAAGCTCTTGCTGCTCCACATCCTTTCCTCTCACAGCCTGTTCAAATCTACTCAACAGCTTGCTAGATGTTTCGATTACAGATTTCATATTACCAAAAAGAATATCTGCTTCCACAATCTAGGGATAGAAAATGAAGCTATATACTAAACATTACACTTGATTGCTGTTGTGCCTTATGGTTGACCTGTGAATAGACCCCTTGCAGTACGTAAGTCAGAATGCAGCTCAATTTTGAGGACATAACAATAGGTTCTCATGAGATTGAGGTCCACATCAGCCGTTGGCTGTCGATGCAATATTTGTTTTAAAATTTTGTAAACCTAACCTGCTTTGACAAATAAAGGATTGATTGATTGATTGATATTTGTGTCACATACAGTCGACTCTATTTAAACAATCACCCTTGTAAGCAACCATTTCCCTTAAAGGGGCACTTGAATGAAGATGGATAAAAATTGTAAATGACTTTTAAACTAAGTTAAACGTATCTATATGGTGCCAAGCAACATATTTTCTTTACAGTAAAATGAATCAGATAAAAATTATCAGTTTTATTCAGCATCTAAATTGTGAGTAAATGATGTCATTTACTCAACTGTATTGTTCTTTCTGCTTTTGAACCAAAATTTCTCAACTGCAAATGGCTCCTAGGCTAAAATGTTCATTAATCATAATTGATTCATATTATCCTTGTATACTTCAATTATTCAGATTTTCAAAAATTGAGGCGTTTTCATCCAAGTGCCGCTTTAAATGACCACTTTCACAAATTCCCACTTTGTTTTCCATAATGACATTTTTGTTATTAAAATCTCTCGTAGGTGACCACTCTCGTAAGCAACCATCTGGTAAGCTACCAACTTGTAAGCAACCATCTTCACAAATTTTCTTTTTGTTCTCCATAAAAACACTGTTATTAAAATCCATGGTAAACAACCATCTCTCATAAGAGATCACTTTTTTCCACCCCATTAGGGTTGCTTAGAAAAGTGTCAGAATTCAGGAAAAACATGTACTGGAGATTATAGATCCCTTGCATGGATTTCCTAGAGGAATTGGTCTGGGGAACAAAACAATAGGACATCTTTTCTTATGCAAAAAAAATCCATTGTTTTGTCTCCCAGAACAATTCCTCTAAGGACTCAGTGCAAGGGGTCTATGTCTACAATATGGTTACCTTGGAGTTCTTGAGTTCATCGGCAAAGTACTTCAGGCAGAGCTGTAGATCTCTCAAGTAGTCCTGCTCTGTGTGGATTAGTTCATTCACAACTTTTTGTCTTTGTTCTGCAGAGTGTTTTTGGGTGGATGGGCTGGGTTTAGACTGGTCCAGGCCTTGTAATGAATCTGAAAAGGGATTATGAAATTTGACTTTATTGTAAAAATCACCACTGGTGGCAAAAGAAGTAATATCATCACAACCATCATCACCAAGATTATCAGCAGCACAATCATTATCATTACCATTATACATCATTGAGATAATATTCATCATCATTATTCATTATCACCATCACCATTAGCATCCACTTCATGATCATTGGCATCATCATGCATCATTATCATCATCATTAAGTATTGATCAACAATACCATCACCACCACTAGCATCCCCATCATGATCACTGGCATCATTATGTATCATCATCATCATTATCATCATCATCATTATCATCATTATCATCATCATGCATCATCATTATCATCATCATTAAATACTGATCAACACTACCATCACCACCATCAGCATCCCCATCATGATCATCACCATGCATCATCACCATGCATCATCACCACTGATCATCATTATTCATCACTATCATTATGTATCATCATCATCATCATCATCACTATAAATCATCAATTAGAATCAAGATAATAAATAGAGAACAATTTCCATACCTTCTAACTCCTTGATGCTTGTATTAAGATCATCGATGATTCCATCACACACACTAAGATTCTCAAGTACTTCTTCACGGCGGCTATCTTCCACAACTTCAAGTAGAGTTTCCAGACTTTTACGACTCCTTGCTTGTTTCTTATTTTAAAAATTAAAAGAAATATTCAGAATCATATTACACGAATGGCAACAGGAGTCTGGCTGACCTTAGATTTCTTAGGAAGGGATACACTATTCATTATCAGGACAAAGCAATGTATAAGTTCATCAGCTTATAGTCCCCTTCACAGTTCCCTGCTCCCGCTTTGAAAGGTACCTGTGCCTGTGCATTGAAGTGAGAATGGTGATGACCTTGCAGTTATTATAGAGGTGTGTGAATAACTATTAATTGTTAAAGGTGTCCTCTATTATTGCAAGGTCACTGCCTTGCTTGCTTCGATGCACATGCATAGTACAGGAAACTATGCAGGGTGCAAAGAACCTCTTGGGAGAGGGGGTACACCCCCACCATCTCTCCCCTAGATCTGCCCCTCAACGACTCCAAAGATAGTAACAGACTACCCTTACGAGGAATAACAGCACTTTATATATCAATGTACCTGTAAGTCACTTTCTAACAGCGATATATTATCCTCTAGTGTTTTTCGCTTTTGGTATGTTTTAATAAGGAAAGTTCTTTCACCTACGAGAAACAACAAAATTGTTTTAGTTTGTGAAATGGAAAGTTTCAATCTTAAAGATGGGAATCAAGCTTGGTGTAGTAGTAGTACACTTGCCCCTCACCTCTAACCTCTTAAATTCTTGGACTCAGTATCACATGGGAAGCAGGGGTTGAGTGCACTTCTTATGCGTCGTCTCTCACCACTGTGACCCAAGTTCAAGCCCCGTTTTTTCTCAAGGTTCTCTGGTTTTCCTCCCTCCCTAAATCCTAACCAGCTAAATTACGATTTGTTCTGTCAGTTAGCCTTACATTGCCCTGACATAGAAAGAACCTTTGGACTGATCAAAGTCAGGCCATGGCTAACTCATAGATTGAATTGGAATTTAGAGCACTACTTTATACTCACAAGTGTTACTGACTCCAGAAATTGAAGAGTAATGAAGAATAGAAAAAACAAATACAAAAGAAGATCATAGGTCTGGGTATTTACCCTTCAAACCATCAATGATATCCTTCCATTCAGCAATCTTTTGCTGGCTGCGAGTGATCTTGACCTCCATTTCCTTGTACTTATCTTGATCATGCACAAGCATCTTTAATGAACAGAAGCAACCAGGTTAGGCCAAACAAAAATATAAGTGTGTTACCTGTTGCATGAGAAACATAATTGGGGTCGGTAGGTCTGGTTTTTTGTCTTTTGTCTTTACTGATACAACGAGGTATTTTTCGTTTTCAGTAGAAGTGAGCTTACTGGGAACCCTGTGGTGCTTTTGGGAATGAAAAAAATATTAGGGTCGGCAAAAATCGGCAAGAAAATTAGGGTCGGTTGCGCAACAGGAAACACTTTTTGTTTGTTTGGCCTTATCAATAACAAGTGATACTGTAATCTTTTTAATGTTCTGTTAAATAATTTTATTTAGAAATTTTTACCTGTAAAATAGTCTTCATTCCTGAGCAAGCTCTCCACTCAACCTAAACACACAAACTAATTATTAAATGGATGGATGGATGAATAGAATGCATGGGATAAATGAATGGATGGGTTGGATCGATGAGTTGGATAGATGGGTGGGATAGATTCATGGGATGGGTGGGGTAGATGATGTTATGGTTAAATGCGATGGATGAATGGATGGATGAATGGATAAGTGAGTGGGATAGATGCATGGGATGGTTGAATGGGATGGATGAATGGATGGATGGATAAATGGATAATTGGGTTGGTGGGATAGATGCATGGGATGGTTGAATGGGATAGATGGATGGATGGATGGGAATGATATACAGATAGAATAGGGTGGAATGAAAGGAATAGAATATATACCTGCTGGTTATGCTCAGCATTAGCTATCTTCTTATTCAATTCAGCAACTCCAGGAATTTGAACTATAAATAACAAAATCAAACCTTAGAATTAAAACTTGGCTTAATACAGTAACAGTACTGCTCAATAGCACAAGCCAAATCATACAATTCCCCAATCATGGCAACATTTTAATATCCGTCAAATTTTATCAAACCCTGAAACAACCTCTGGGCTGATCTAAGTAAGTGCATGGTTAACTCACAGATCAAACCCTGAAACAACCTCTGGGCTGATCTAAGTCAGTGCATGGTTAACTCACAGATCAAACCCTGAAACAACCTCTGGGCTGATCTAAGTCAGTACATGGTTAACTCACAGATCAAACCCTGAAACAACCTCTGGGCTGATCTAAGTCAGGGCATGGCTAACCCACAGATTGAACCCTGAAACATCCTCTGGGCTGATCTAAGTCAGGGCATGGCTAGCTCACAGATTGAATTGGGATAATCCTCAATCCAGAGAGAGATCCAGCTTGTAAACTCTAGACTACACCACCCTTGATTTCATTTTTTACCAATATTAGGACTGTTGTAATCAATGCTATCTTGATCCTGTGCTGAATCTTCTTGATCAACATTTGATCCAAACTGTGAAGAGACCTTTCCAGACTTCCCTGCAGCTCTGATATCCTCCAGACTATTTGATTTATAAAACTGTTGATGAGAAACAAAAACAAAAACAAAATAGCATGTCACAAATTTGGCAACATTATGTCCTGAGATATTGTAATGCCGTTGGGATATATGTGCCCCTATGGCAATGTCTCTCACTGCTGTTAATGCCTGACGTCACGGGTTGCAACCTTCAATCCATATATATATATGCAATGCACAAAATTTTCAAATCATTCTCAAGAGCATGCATGAAGAAATATAATACTTTAGGTTAAAATGTTTTTCAGGGTATGCCTCAACTTGTATAGAATATTCATGTAATGATAAAAAGGTAATTATACACCGTGAAAAGATGAAAAAACTGACGTTTCCGAAGCTAGTCCTTCGTCAGTAAGTTTTTTCCTCTTTTCACGGTGTATAATTTACCTTTTTATCATTACTGTTTCATTAGAAACACCGACGCAGCTCACACTAGTTTTTAGCTAGTCATATCTTCTTAGAATATTCATGTGTTCCAGTGATGAGGGTGTTTGGAATTTTACTGTTGGTATTTGTTAGTATTTTGATAATAAAATGAGGCTCACCCTGCATAAATGAGTCAGTATCAATCTATAATCGAGGAACACACTCATATTTGAGTGGAGTCATTCTCATTTGACTTAAACTTTTTTGAGATAGCAAACATGGTACATTGTGGCGTAACTTCAGTACAAACATCTTTTGTTCATGATGCCTTATATGATGCCTTATATAGTGTTGTTTGTACCCAAGTTAGACCACAATGCATCCTGTTTATCAAACTCAGAAAAGGCCCAAGCAAGTACGTACCTTATCGTCATCTTCTCCAACGTAATAAACAGATGCTGGTCTTGCTTTTTTGTTCTCACTTTCCTTCTCCTTCTCCTGTTTATAGTTTGCAAGTCGTGCTGACGATATAGTTGCTGACCTAGTGATATTGCTGGGTCTGTCTTTGTTCGTCCTTGTAGGGGGAGGAGGTGGGCGTTTTTTATGTGCTGTCTCCACCCTTGGTGTCGGGCGCAATCCAACACTGTCTTTAAAATTTGGTTGCGCAATGTTTGGTGAGCTACCAAACTGTGTCCTCTCTGATGAAAATTTATCCATATTAGTTGTATTGTTAGGCTGATTTGCTCTTGTCCTTGGTAAACTATAAGATTTATAGTCATTAGCAGCTGTCCTCTTCGGTGGAAGTGGAGCCTTTCTCTTAGGTACTATGGGTAACTCCTTAGATCCAGATTCTGATTGGGTACTATTAGAAGGTAAAGCCACTAGGGGAGCAGCGAGGTTAAGAGAGGATGCCCTGTTCGAGACACTCATGTCCAACAGTGAATCCCCACTGCAACCTTCACTTCCCTTTCTAATACTCTGTCCACCATCTTGACTATCAAAGCCGTAGTTAGCTATAGATGATTTCTGTGTATATGCCACACTGCTCTTAGACTTTGATGGGTTAAAAGAAACAGGTGTGAACTTATTATGTGAGCTTTTAAAAGGAATAGCATAGAAAGCCTTGTTAGTTTGTTGTTGGGAGGGGCTTGATTGAGAAGAGTAGCTCCTAGAGAGGTTTCTTGTAGAAGTCCTACTCTCTGCTCCAAGTGTCTGAGATTTTGTCTGGGGTGGTCTTGGGGCAGGTTTGGGCTTATTTGAAGCTTTCAGTAATCTATCATCTCCTACACTTGTCACTCTTGTTGCCCTACTTTTATTTGGGCCAGAATATTTACTAAAATTAATTTCAGTTTGTGAATGTCTTTTCCCTCCATTACCTGCCTGGGTTGCTGTTATGCTACTAGATGTGATATGTGCTGGTTGATTTGTCTGTGCAGCGAACCCTCGTCTTATGTCTTTATAACCCAAGCTTTCACCAGCTTGCACGTGACCATTAGGTGTAAAATCGGCAAGTTCTAAGTAGGCGGACGGACACATCCCTGAAACCCCACTATCAAGTTTCCCTTCAATCCAGTTATCATCAACAACTTGTACAACAGTAACAACATCTCCTTCATTTAGGGCTAAATCTCCTGTGTGCAATGCAGAAAAATGGTACAAAGCCCTTGCTCTGTTTCCTTGTCTCCAAAGAATTTTCTGTGGCTGTACAGTCTTTGCATGATCATTATTTGTCTGACCGGCATTTTGTTCTTCAGGTGGTAAGTCAATTTCAACATCAACAAAGCTGGCTGGGAAAAGTCCAACGTTGCCATCAAGCTCTCCTTCTAACCACTGTGACCCTGCACGTTTCCGAAGAAATATAACCTCCCCTTCTTTAAATGTTAGCTCAGAATCGCTTTCTCCAACAAAAGGATAGATGGATGTTGCACAAGCTCTGGGTGGAACTTCGTAAATATCTTGTGAACAATGCTCTACGTAACTCTTAGGAAATAAGCCTGATTTCCCTTCAAAGCTCCCTTCATACCAATCAACATCAATATCTTTAGTTATTATGATTATTCCTCCTTGGGGAAAGCTTAATTCTTCATGGTTTCTTGCTTCAAAGTCATACAAGGCTCGCACTGAAAACATTTCCTGGTTACCATATATTCCTCCATTCTGATAAGACATATGATCGTCCCCACATATAGAATCGTATAAATTCTCATTTCCAACATAAGAGTTAGGAAATATTCCTATTTTGCCCCTACTTTCCCCTCTCCACCAGTTTTCATCAACTTCTTCAATGACATTGATTCTTTCGCCTTTCAAAAAGCTGAGCTCGGAGGGTCTTATCCCATTATAAGTTTCTTTAGCAACAAATACATCATACTGTAAGGAGTGGTCAATCTTTGTTGTATAAATAACAGGAAATAGTCCCTTTTTGCCATTGATTTCTCCTTCATACCAATGCTCATTGACCTGACTTTTAACCTTTACAATATCTCCTTCAAAGCCTGATAGTTCATCTGGGTTACTAGCTGTAAAGTTGTAGAACACTCGCACAAAGAAATTGCCATGCCCTTCCATTTATGTAGTAGTAACATACTCTGCATAAAACCAAGAAAAAAATTAGAAATAACAAATTAAAACTTGTCACCAATAGATGAGCTTAGGGATGGGCCAACAAGAAGGACTGACCTCGCTAGCCTGAGTCCCTCATGGAGGTAACCATGGCAACCATGCCAAAGTCTACCCCCTGGCACCTGTCACACTCAAACTCAGTGGAAAATACTTACCTATACTATACTTAGAGCAGGGAGGTGGGTGGGTAAATATTGATTCGCAACGATCAGCATTAATGTTTGGGCTAGTGCGGGATGGATCCGCAATGATCAGCAAGAAGGAGGGGATTAAATCGAGTGGCAAGCACATTTTAAGCCCCTGAAACCCCTCAGATCCCCCCTAACCAGCTTCTATGTGGGAGGCCGCTGGGCAGAATTGTCTCAGTTTTAACCTTCCCTAAATTACATTTAGCCTCATTATAATTGAACTTAAAGATTGCTAGACAAAGATAGTCTAACTAACAGGATCCAAAAATCAAACTCAAATTTACTAATAATGAATGAACAGACGATAGGAAACATGCTAATATATTGTCACATATACATGTATGTTCAAAGCAAAGATTACTAATATAATATATCACAATAAATTATCAATTTTATTTTTAGAAAGTATGTATAGGTGTTAATGTCAACCCTCACTGCCATCACATTCAATTACAGACTACATTGGATTATTTTATTAAAACACTTCTAATATATATGTATATATATACTAAGCTAATAATTTTCTAACAGATTTTCAAGAATTTTATATATGTATATTATATGTATATATATATACTAAGCTAATAATTTTCTTACAGATTTTCAAGAATTTTACAAATCGATAGAACAATCGTTCTGAATAACTCAATCCTACAATTGGGGCTCCATACAATTTTGTAACATTCGAGTATAAGCTATAAAATCAATACTATAAAGGATAAACCTTTTATCACGTAGGAAATAGTTCTATTGTCTTAAAGTGAAGCATTGTTTCGCTTCAGTTCTGGATGAGTTCGTATCTAAAGCAACTAATCAAAAATTCAAAACAAAAATGTTTCAAGTTTATTATTAGATTCAAACATTATAATTTAAACTTCTATGGTCTCAAATGAACTCCAAGGTCATTCAATTTCGTAATCCAGATAAATATTTTGGAAAAAATTCGCCGATAAAACTAAGCAGTTATGTGAATAATTTTGCTAAACGAACCAGATCCTTCTACATATAACTTCAAAAGTTGAAAAGTCTTACTTTACAATTTCAAACTTTTGAAATAATCTTGCCGAACGTTCATCTAATAGTTAATATGTAAGCCTACCTAAATAGGTTGGGTAGAATAAAGACAAAAAATTAAAACTAAAAGTTTGTATAAAGGAATTCGTATTTAACAATTAAACCGCGAAGACGAACGAAGAAGCAAAATATTTTGACTGGTATTGAGATATTTTTCGACGAGCATTTAAACAGTATAGTAATATTCAGGTAAAAATCTCAAAATTATACAGACCTTAAAGGTCATAAACTGTAATATTTCAAAGAATAAGAGGCGCAGAAGAATGAAAAAAATCCAGTCTTAAAACTTGACTCATTTATCACGAGATTTGACATTAAAAATTTGAAGTGAAGTCCAAATTGAATGACTTACCTTGGAAAAAAGCTAACGTTTTACTAAACGACAGCCAGCCAGATATTCAAAATGCATAGAATAGGGTTAAATATGTTGGTTTAGCGATAGTTGAGAGGTTTTCATGTCGAAAATGCCAAGTTTTCAGGTCAAAAGTTCCCCGCTATTTTACTGTTATTATTGGTCGTCACTTCATGTACCTCTATTTAACAACCCAATGCGCATGACTGCCACCGCATACGCTCATGGCTGCAGGCGTCACTTCTGCTGCTCCTCCGATCCCTCCCCACTGAAAAAAATTCAACCTAATTTTCACATTTTTTCTTCTTTTTCTTTTCTTTTCGTCGTGTTTTGAAGTTTCCTGGCTTCACTTCGTTCCTTCCTTTTGCTTTCTTTTCTTTCTTTCTTTTTTTTTCATTCAAATTTGAATATCAGCGCCCACGAAGACATTTTACTTTTTCACTAAAATGAAAACTCTCCCACTCGAAACTGAAAACTCTGAAAACTCACGAACCGTCCCTTAAAAAATTTTAACTTTTTTTTGACGAAAGTTTTTTCTCGCTCACTTCCTGAATAAAATGAGGACTTCAGACTTTTATTATTATATAAATGTGATACTAGGATATGCAAAAAAATAATTAATTTAATAGTTAGGTGTGGCTGTCCAAATAGCACCAGTATTCAACCATTTCAATTGGACATTCCACCTATCACCTCTTTCTGATTCAATTCACGAAAGCCATTCATAGCTGTCAAGCTTACGGCGCGTTTAATTTCCCACTCATCCCAAATTCAGACAATTTAATGGTTTTCTTAAATGCGCCATAACACATCGTTTTTAGAACTTCAATAACGTATTTTGGCTATAGGGCTTTCCAGCTGATATATCAAAAACAAAAAGCACTCGATCAAGATCAGCTGACATTAAAGAATTCTAGAGTATTCGAAGGCGAAGATGTTTCTCAACGTGATATTTCGCGGTATTCGCTCCAATGCTTCAAGCAATCTTTGCACAGCGTTGGCGCACGGAATCAAGCTGTCCCAAGTTCCCAAGTTCTAATAAAGAGACAACCTAGTTTCTCTTAGTAGGTTGCTGTTTTGTTTTTTTTTTATAAATCTTTCTTTTTTTTTTTGGAAAATCAGGAATCTAGTGATTGAAAATTGTGGCATTTTTAGTATTTGAAAGGGTAGGGATGATCTAAACATATAGCAAAAACATGCCCAACCTCTAAAATTTTGGTTAGACTTCTAGACTGCGAATTTTGAAGGTTTTTTAATTTAGGAAAATCCGGAACCCAGCATGAGTGGACTGGAATGAACTTCGCTTAACTGGATTGTGCGGATCGCAGAACGTTTTTACGCCGAATTTGCAGCTTTTTTTCTGTGATTTTTATTCCAATATTCATAACTAGTAATTTTATCCTGAAATTGTGCCAAAAATCAAGACTTAAAAAAAACATGTTTTTGGGGAGATTATACGATTTCTACATGTAGTTGAACGAATGCCATTGACAAAAAACCAGTCAAATGGTAGCTACACCCAAAAAAAACCATTAATATCTACTAATAACATCTATTTAAGACTTAAATGTTTGACAGGCAAGCGCAATTATTCTACTAAAGTAAATAAACTGACAAACTAAAATTATTTTTATTTATTGAATTAAATATACTACAGGAATTAGCGACCCTGAGTATGTATGGGTAAGAAAGTGAGTAGAAATAGATATATTAAAATTTTATAACACTGTTTTACAAACCATAGCATAAACTGTTTTTTTTTTTTTTTTTTGCATGCGCATCCAATCTTGATGGGCCAGGCCAAAAAACTAAAGAATGCAAATTCAGTAAAATTGAGAAACCAGTTTTATATTTAAAGAGGAGAATAATCGATGTCATGAATTGTTTTCCAAAAATCTCATAGAAATGTATGATAATTCTCATTATAAAGCTCCTGTTCTGGTATCGTGGCCCGTCAAGTTTCTTAAATTTGGATGAGTACGCAACCTTGAGAAAAAGGTCTACTGTAATTTATCTTCTAAAGTAAAATATGTTCACAAATCACCTTAAAACTGATTTGAAAGCAACTCACAATTACATAGTTATGAAGGAATAAAATGGGAAATGATAATTTTTCATCCAAAAATAAAATTGGGAATTATGGAACATAGGTTACTGGGAAATGGAAATGGAGAAAGAATGGAACTGGCATTAAGAATGGAAGTTTTATCCACTTGGAGTATATCAACTTACAATGACAGAATCC
This sequence comes from Actinia tenebrosa, assembly GCF_029948245.1. NCBI lineage: Eukaryota > Metazoa > Cnidaria > Anthozoa > Actiniaria > Actiniidae > Actinia > Actinia tenebrosa. The sequence goes on from NW_028292584.1 coordinate 4,294,974, forward strand.
TGATCACGAAGGGATAAAATGGGAAATGATATTTTTTGATCCAAGAATAAATTTGGGGATGGGATTTAGGTTACTACTGGCCAAATGGAATGGGAATGGAAAAAGAATGGGACTGTGATTAAGAATGAAAAACTTCCATCCATCCCACAAGATTCCATCCATTTTTTCTTATTATTTTGGCAAAATTTAGGGGTACATGGGGCTTGGGATTGAGATGGATTCAGAGCCATAAAGAGTATTTAACATGCACACACAATATTTATGAAGCAGTCAAGGTGCATATAAATCATAAAAAGTATAGATATTCTATACCTTACTGTATAATTACTTCAGCGTGTAAGAAAAAACACCGACCATGGTGCATGGCCAAGTGTACATAAAAACCATGCATACGGGGCCAAAATGTAAAGAAATAATATGGTGTCAATAGACCTCTTCGGCTTGGGGTAATATTTTCCCATTTCAGGCCACATGTCATTCCCTTGAGAATAAGATTCTTTGTTTAAGCTGTATCCATATTCATGTGTCTTCTCATGTGCAACCGATTGCAAATCTTAAACAAAGAAATGATACTCTGGGGAATGACATGTGGTCTGAAATGGGAAAACATTACATCAGAGCCGAAGAGGTCTATTAGAATGCAAAGTATACACTTGTTCTGTATTTCTTTCCTTCTAGCATTCAGGAACACAACAATTTTGCAGTATAAGATTAGAATAAAATACTGTAAATTTGGCCCTGGATGATTAAATTTCACCCTGCCGTGTGCCATTTTGGACTCAAGTGTATGCATAACAAATAAAAAGATTTATTTACTAACCACTATCTTAGAAATATAATTTCATAAAGTTAATGCAAATATCATTTTCAATAATAGAAACCTTCGTGACATTTAAAAAGTTTATAAACTGTGATCATAATCACAAATATAGAATAATTTTGTCATTTCCAAATTTTTAGGAATTATCAAGAGTTATTTTTTGTGAAAAATGTAAAATCTTGATGAATGTAATATTGAACAAACAGTTTCAAGACTCAACCATATAAAAATATACCACTGTCCTTTGGTCTTCAAAGACATATTTTTTCTGTCATAATTTTCTATGAAAAGATAAAATTAATTTTTTTTATTAAAGTGAAATGCATGGACTACAAATACAGTATTGTTGTTGCTTGAGGTCATGATAATGATAGTGTTTGTTATGATACTAGCAGTGCTGATACTGATTATGATTTATAAGGATGATGACAGTGATCTGCTAATGATGGTGATGTTGGTAATGATGCTGATATGATAGTAATGATGCTTGAGATGATTATAATTCAAATGATGCTGAGGTTGATGTTAAGTATTTGTTGATGATGATGATGATGATGTTTTTGATGATGTGTTGTTGATGATGATGATTATTTTGATGATGATGTTGATGATGATGATGATGATGATGATGATGTTGATGATGATAATGATGATGATGATGGTAATTAAGATATTATTGTTGTTGTTGCTGTTGATGATGACGATGATGATCCATGAGGATGACGATGACGATGGTGATGTTGATGGTGATGATGATGACCATCATGAGTATGATAACAATAATGATAATAAAGACAATAATAATAGATAATAATAATAACAAATACTCATAAATTAATCATTCAGTGTGTAATGCTCACCAAAGGTTCCAGTTCTTTTGGCTCCACCAGTTTGTGCTCGGTCACAAAGTAGTAAAAATGTTTGTAACATTGATTAACATGGGCTTCCTGTGTAGACAAAAATAATTCATTGGGATTCCTGTGGTACTCTCCCACCATGCATGGATCCCAACCATTACAAGGAAGTACAATAAATTTACTTACAGCTCCTAAAGTTTGTACTTTATCAAAATGATGGATGTATACATGAACAAAGACTCTAAACAGTCTGGTTAAGATCTTCTTAGCTGATGGAAGAAAAACTTTAGGAAATGGAACATCTGAAAATTAAAAAAAAAAAAGATTTGGGTTAGCCATGCCCTTAACTTGGTTAGATCAATCCATAGGATGTTTCAGAGTTGGGACTGTAAGTTAGCTGTACCCTAACTTAGATCAGCCCAGAGGCTGTTCTAGAGTTCGATCTATGGGTGGTGCAACAATGAGAGCGCAGTGTGACCAAGGTTTGAATCCTGACGGGCATGGTGTCATATGTGAATAAAGTTATTCGTTGGTTCTGTGCTTCAAGGGTTTTACAGGTTCTCCAGTTTTCCACCCTCCGCAAAAATCAACTTCTAAATTCCAATTGGCATTTCAGTGGATGAAGAGCCACTCTCTGGAAATGCCACTGCTAAATCCTATTTATTTTATTTTTATTTTCATTTAGTTAGCCATGCCTGAATTACATAAGTCCAGAGGTGGTGCCAGGGTTTGTTAAAATTTAGGTTATGGTTAGGCACACCTTTGTCTACTGGGAAAATGTCTTCGTTATTGATTATGTTCTCAATCCAGTCCATAAGCAGTGCTACATACTGTAAGATTAAACACAGATTTATATTTCAAAGTAAGAACATTTTAAATAATGAATGGAATAATGAATGTATGAATGGAGGGGAAGAATGAATAGGCAAAGCATGAATGAATGAATAGGGGGAAGAGGTAGATAAATCAAATCAATTCTAAAGAAATGAATGGATAGATGGATGGAAGGATGAATGGAAGGATGAATGGAAGGATGGCCATGGATGGAAGGATGGCCATGGATGGATGGATGGATGGATAGATGGATTGATGGATATTGTATTGTACATTACCATTCGTGCTGGCACAGCTGCTGGTTTTTTGTATTTATCACCATCACACCAGAAATATTCATATCTAAAAAATAAAATGATGCACATTTTATGATACAAGTTTCGTAACTTAATTATCGCATTTCATAAAAATAAAGAATAAAATAACAAGAACGAAATAATTTAAAAGGAACTATAACATTCCTAAATGGACCACTCTGCCTAAATGGGCCATCCCCTGACTTTGATCAGCTGCAGACGAGGGGCTGTTTATTTTAGGGTATCAATTAAATCTTAAGTTTGAACTTACTTTGGTCCTCCACTCATGGTTGGGCAGGTGGCATCAGTGCAGTATTCAGACACAGTACCATAAATGAGGTTTACACGATTAAAAAAGTCAACGACTAAAAGAAAACAGAAATAACAATAAGAACAATTTATTAAATAGAGGATATTACATGGGCGCGCGGAGATACGAAATTTATCTTCGAGTGTTGAAAAGATCTCTCACAAGTGAGCGCAGCGAACAAGTGAGAGATTTTCAACACGAGAAGATAAATTTCGTATCTCCAAGCGCCCATGTAATATTCTGTTTATTATATATTTATCAATGAAGTATGTTTTGGCTTTTTCAGGCAATTCTTTCCTTGTATTTTTGAATAGCCATCGCTATGGTGTTATTTTCACACGTGAAAATAACATGTTATTTTCACGTGTGAACATATCAATTTTTCGAAATAGAGAAAAATAGATATTTCATTGGTAATTATATAATAATACATTTTAACATTCATTACCTTGCCAGCTTTTGCTTTAATACTTTAGAATGGGACAAATATATTCATAAGAGACCTTTCATTTATTTTATCACGAGGATAAGTTCAATTCAATTGAAATGAAATCATTCAAACCAAGATTTTCCTAGACGAATATCTCTTTTGAAGGATGAGACAAAAGATTTCATATTTCCGAAAATTGCCACAAAAATCGCAGCACAAATCGCCGCAAAAATCGCCAGTTTAAACGGGGCTTAAGGGAAGGGGAGCGGTTAGTAAATAAAGAATTTGAAATAAAATTGAAAGTTAATCCTAAAGTCTTTGTGATTTATATTCACCGTGCACGGCAACCCAATCATTTGGATCTTCTCCAGGCGGGAGTTTGACACAATCCTGTAGTGAAATCCCCGAATGAAGTGTGGCCTGTAAAACAATAGAAACGATTATCCAATTAACAGCTGTAACCTTTAAAACTTTCAATTATTAAATCCCATATATTATCCTCCTTGGTATTACACGCCTATGAGTTCACTATCACAGAATCAAGAGTCGAGAGTTATATTTTTGAGATGAAAGTGAATTATTCATGGCAACAAAACTTTTGGCACGATTCAAATATTACCTTGGCATGTTTATGAAGTTCGTGTCGAAGAGTTCCCTCTCTGAATTTCTTCTTAGGCCTAAAGGTCTAGATGATCATCAAAATTTATTAATAAACTTTTAAACGTATAAATAAATGTCTGAAAAGGGGAATATAGCAGTAATCTTGAAATCAAATGTTTAGAATTTTTAGTAAATAATATATTTACAAATTAATAGCACGCATTAGTTTGGCGACAGATCTATCGCCTCAGCTTCAATTTACTAACAAAATACAATCGAAACTTACCTTGTCCTTCGCAAAAAAGTGAGATAACCCCTTGTTTTGTTTATTGGGTTTAGCAGCCATTAAAATAAATTAAAAAACTGCTTTTGGAATAACTCTTCCTGGGAAAAAATAAAAGTTTGTAGAGAAAGTCGTAATTAATAATTTTTATTCGTAACTTTACCGATTATCAACCGGAAGTCGTTTCATTTCCAAAAAAGGAAAAACACGATTCCAAGCGAGTTATTATTGACTAAAAAAAGTTTGGAATTTTGATCGATTTTTATTCGTAAGACTATGAGCCCGCGAGGATAGATTCTAACGCATGCGTAAAGAAGAGCAAAACAGAATCGAGAATTCTCTTCAATAATCGTGTTGAAATCCTTCAAATTTCTTGGTTTTCAACCCTCATATTAACCCCGATCGTGAATCCAACTATGGCAGAGTATTGGCTCGTTTCTGCTCCAGGGGAAAAAACTCCTCAACAGACGTTTGAAGCTCTGAAAGCACGAATGATAGGGCTTTCTCCAGTGTGGAAATTCTCGATTCCTGAACTCAAGGTAGGCTTACATGTCACATTCTATTTTAGGATCACTGGATAAAACGATATCTTAAAGCGTTCACGCCTCGTTCAGATATATTGATACTAAATTCACTAACGTTTTTGGCCCATAGCTGTAATTATTACACTCGTACATATTTGTACAAAATAATATACCGTACTCCTAGTCATGTGACCATTAGCTTACGAGTAGTTGTATACTTAAATATAGTTAACTTTTAACTATGATCTGAACGAGAATACAAATGAGTATTATATATATTTAATCCTTCTAATGATTTTTTTAATTATAACATTGGCTGTTTTTTATTTTTATTTATTTATTTATTTTTCATTTCTGTCTAATACTGTTATTCAATCTGGTACTGTATAATTGAGTCTTACTCTTCTGTCATTTGATCGTCATCTAGGTTGGTACTTTGGATACATTGGTTGGGCTGTCAGATGACTTAAACAAGCTGGATTTATTTGTAGACAGGTGAATTTAATCATATTTTGTTTCCATTTTTGTAGATTAGTAAGAGAGTGAGTAACTGAAATAGTAAATGGATGGATGAATGAATGAATGAATGTAGTATGAATAAATAAATAGATGGATAGAAAAATGATGAAGTGGATGGAAGGATGAATGAATGAAAGAATAAATAGATAGATAAATGCATAAAGTATTTAGTGGATGGAGTGAGGAAGGAATAAAAAGTGAATAAATCAGAATAGTGAATGGATGGATGAATGAATGAATGTGTTAATTAACGAAGAATGAGCCAATGATTATATACATGGTGAGATAGATAAATCAATAGATTTAATGGATGGATCGATGAATAAATTAATGAATGGATAAATAGATAGATGGTTGAGTAGCTGGATAAAATAAATAGCTGGCCAGGTAAACGAGTAAAAAGTAATTTAAACCAAACATTTCTTTTTCAGTGTGACGAGGAAAGTAGCTCATTATATGGTAGATGTTTTGGAAGAACATCAGGTATGTTTTTCTTTTCATAGTTTCAGTATTTATATATTAAGATAGAGTACAAACACTAGAATAGTGTGCAACATAAATGTCACTAATAGTGTTATTTTATGCCAATTATGTTTCTTTTGTTTAATAATTCTTAGTACTATTTACTGCCAAATAGTGATAACTATTGCACACATTTAGTGTTTGTACTCTATACTTTGGTGTTACTGTCTCCTTGCTTTACAGCAAGATTGATTGGTGATTTGGTTTTTCACTACTGCCAGTCAAATCTAAATCTAATCTAATTTATTGCTATAATAATTATCTTTTATCCTAGGACCGAGTAAAAGAAAACTTGCTCGCAAATGGACGTAAGTTAAAAAAAACATTTCCACCTTGCAATTTTGTCATGAATTTTATGTAAATCAACTTTCACGTATAACCCTTGTTTAATACTTCTTTTATTTTTCAGAGGAGTTATCAAATTATGTCACTAAATTCCAATGGGACACAGCTAAATACCCTATAAAACAATCCTTAAGAAATATAACTGAAATCATCAGCAAGGTATGCATTTAACAATGATTAAACTATCATTGGAGTTTACCTCTCTATCAAGTTTTTTAAATATTGTATAGTAAAGTGGTTTTATATATGTCTCCTTTTTTTCATGGAACAGCAAGTCACACAAATAGAACATGACTTGAAGTCCAAAGCTCTGGCTTACAACAACATTAAAGGAACACTGGCATCTCTTGAAAGAAAATCCACGTAAGTAAGAGGCACAAGGAAACAAATATAAAACATACACAGGGCTGTCAACTCTCCCGGATAAACCGGGAGTCTCCAGATTTTGGACTGTATCTCCCGGTCTCCAGATTAGAGTCTCAAATCTCCCGGATAATCCCCGAAGCTGACCATTTTTTGTGAGACTCGACTTTCACAGCCATAATATTCCAATTATTTTATGTTGTTTGTGTTATTTTACATCGCTAACAAAATCAAAACGTTCCTCATAAACTGTTCTTGCAAGCAGGCCATTGTAATATAAGTGATAATCTGATTGGTCAGAAATAAACCAATCACATCAAATGTTACAAAGTGAAAGACGTCTTTTCGCGTGCTTTTTGACTCACTGTGACGTCATGTCCCTTCTTCAATTCTTCAGATTTGAATATCTCAGGGTTGACAGTCCTGCATACAGCTCAGAAGGGTGCAATATCATTTTGTGTCATCTTCAAATCAGGGGTTTTATTAAGGGTCAGGTATCGGAGAATGCTCCAGCAAATGAGCAAAATTCTCCGGTTTAAACTGCCATTTATAGCTTGGTTGTTTGTAAAAATATTCCCTTAGACTCTCTCTCTAGTTCATAACCAGCTCCTGTCATTTCAAAACTGATTTAATTTTTTTCTGTTTAGGGGAAGTCTGCTCACAAGAAATCTGGGAGAACTAGTTAAGAAAGAGCATTTTGTTCTGGATTCTGAGTATCTGACAACATTGCTAGTAGTTGTACCTAAGTATGTCTGTATCTTAACTATTTTTTAACTTAGTTATCCCATTTCAGACCAGATTTCATTCGCTAGAGTATCATTTCTTTGTTTAATAGTATTATACAACTCAAACAAAGAATCTTATTCTCAAGGGATTGTATGTGAGCTAAAATTGGAAAACATTACAAAACACCCAAGCTAGATGGAGGAAACCAGATGGAGTGCAGTTAAAACGAAATAAATAATCTTACTTCAGACATTATTACATAAGACCCAAAATAATGCATTTTGGTCTTGGAATATGTTATAAAGTATGCAGTATTCAACATTTTTTGAAATAGCTGTATAGAACAAAATCAAAGATTATAATGTCTGTTTATAAGTGATTTAGAAGATTATCTAAACACTGTTTGTCTTGTTTGTTTTTGTTTTTTTTTGTTTTTTTGAAGGGTTCTCTTTGGTGACTGGAAAAACAAATACTGGAAATTAACAGACATGGTAGTGCCAGAGTCTACCAAGTGAGTTGTAACGTGGGAAATTAGATAATATTATACCCTTGTCCCAAAGGTGTTCTTAGTATCATATTTAGTAGGCCTATGACTTCAACTAAAAAAATCTAAATTTGTAAGGGAAGTAGTATAGGTTTTGGTGAGAAATTTTTTTAGTATCAAATAGTTAGTGAAGGGCAAACTCTCATGTACTAGATTACAAACACTAAAGGTGTGCAAAACTTTGCACTATTTAGTAGTAAATAGTGCTAATTAAACAATAGAAAACAATAGGATTAGCATAATTTAGCAGTATTTATTGGTATTTATGTTACACACTTATAGTGTTTGTACTCTAACAACTTGAGAGTAAGGTATAATCTTAGATAATTACTGGTATTTATTTGTTGTTTTTGTGTTATCAGATTAGTGTTTGAAGATAATGAACACGGCCTGTTCACTGTCACTCTGTTCAGGAAAGTCATTGATGAGTTTAAACTTCATGCAAGAGACAACAAGTGAGTTTTTGGTATCGTCAACACAGGGTCAAACCTAATTTATTTTAATGAAAGCTGGGTGAGGGTTGATTTAATAGAAGGGTCATGAATTTCTTACTGAGTTATAGGGGGATACCTTACAAATCTCCCAGCCCTCCCCACCCCAAATAAAAATCATACCTTTCCCAAGCCTAAATGATGTTGTCAAACCCTCAATGATCTATTTTCTGTAGATTCCTGGTTAGAGATTTTGTTTACGATGAGAAAGAACTTGAGGCTGGCAAAAATGAAATTTCAAAGCTTGAAACAACAAGAAAGAAACAATTTGTAAGTCTTCAAAATATTTTGATTTTCATACATGTCTGGGAAAAAACTATACTTTTTGGATATCTTAACTTGGGCAAAATTTTTTCCCTTTCGGATTGTGTCAGAAATGGGAAAAGATTACACCCAAGCTGTTATGAATCTATTATTTTTTTCTATTTATTTTCCTTTCCATTAATTGTCCATCAGGGTCCACTAGTAAGATGGCTAAGAGTGAACTTTAGTGAAGCCTTTACTGCATGGATCCATGTCAAGGTATAGTGTGTAGTTCCAAAAATTATCCATACCCCCCTCACAGAGGAATTTTTTTCAGACACCCCCCCCCCCCCCTGCCCCCCCAAAAATTCCAATTTTCTTCCATACGATCTCTGTAATTCTCGTTTTTTCTCTGACCCCCTACTCTTCGGAAATTCCAAATTCCTCTGTGGGGTGGGTATGGATAATTTCTGAAACTACTCATTGTCACGTCACATACTACATGCAGTTGCACTGTTGTCATGGAAACATGTCACTAACCCTCTCCTTGCAGTTGCATCATAATTAATATTTTTTAAATGTTTCAGGCACTTACTGTTTTTGTGGAATCTGTATTAAGGTATCTTAAAAACGAAAATCACAACTTGTGAATTTTTGAATAAATTATTTTTATGTAAGCATGCACAATACTACAACTTGAAGCCTGTCTTTAAATTATGATCGTTATACTTTATTATTCTTAGGTATGGCCTTCCCGTCAATTTCCAAGCTATGCTCATACAGGTGATTGAAATAAAATTTCCTTTATTCTGACCTTTCTAATGTGTTCCCATCTCAGACCATTTCATTCCCTTGAGTATTATTTCTTTCATAGACCCTTTTATTTTGGCTGTAATGTATCCCATTTCCGACCACGTCATTCCCTTGAGTATTATTCCTCTTATGGACCTTTTACTTTGGGTGTAATGTTTTCCCATTTCAGAATGCAAATCATTCCCTTGGGTATTGTTGCTTTTTTGGACCCTTTTACTTTGGACGTAATGTTTTCCCATTTTAGACCATGCCATTCTCTTGAGTATCATTTCTTTGTTTACTGTGATTTCCACAAACATGCGAACTCTGTGTCTCCGAGCTGCATGCTAAAATTGTCTTTTCACTGCTGTCAATCAAACCTAATCAGTCGGTACCTTTCATATTTTTGACTGGCGGCAACAAAAAAATTTTTCAGCATGAAACTAAAATACGCAGAGTTTGCATGTTTATGAAAATGTTGTGCATGAAAAGACACATGAATATGGATAAAACTCAAACGAAGAATGTTATTCCTAAGAGAATGACACATGGTCTGAGATGGGAAAACATTACACCCTAGCTAGAGGTCTTACCCAAGTTTTAAGAGAATCAATGAGATAATATTTTCTTCATTCCGACCAGATTGTTGTTTATTGAAGTGTCTTCTTATAAAAGATAATAAAATTGAAGACCATGTTTTTTTCTTAACACTAGCCATCCAAGAAGACTCAAAAGAAGATTCGTGATGTTCTGAGTTATGCTTACAGCCATCTGGAATCAACGTCATACAACTCTGACATAAATGATGTAAGAATTTAATCATGATTATTATAATGTAGCTCTCTCCAGCTTATTCTATCCCTTCATCACATTCCTCCCTTCCATCCATCCATCCCTGCCATCCATATCTTCCATCCATCTGTCCTGCCATCCATCTGTCATCCATCCATCTGTCTTCCATCCATCCATCCCTGCCATCCATCTGTCTTCCATCCATCTGACCTGCCATACATCTGTCCTGCCATCCATCTGTCATTCATCCATCTGTCTTCCATCCATCTGTCTTCCATCCATCCCTGCCATCCATGCCTTCCATCCATCTGTCCTGCCATCCATCTGTCTTTCATCCATCTGTCCTGTGGTCCACTCCTACCACAGTGGCCAATCCAAAACAATTTCAAGGGGTGTGTCTATTACCTGGAAAGGCATCACACAGCGCCCTTTTTAGGTCTTACCTTATGTGGCTATAAACAGATGTCTTATATCTGAAAGAATATTTGAATAGCAGACTAGCAGTTCTAATAACGGTGGCTTATAATCAGGGGGTCTGTAACCAGGATTTTACTATATTTTGAGGCAGTTTTTAACAGTTTAAAATGTTTTTTTTTATCAGCTTCAGGTTGATATTCCAGGTTTAATCATGGCACAACAGGAATACTTTCCCTACGTGTTCTACCAAGTCAAACTCAATCTACTTGATAAATAATCTTATGAATTCTGGTCAAATTATCCACCTTCTATATCTTCATTAGCATGGAAGCCAAGTAAAGAACTCTTATTGTTATTGAAGCGTAGGTAAAGCAAGTTCTGATCAATAAATAAGGGAACTCATTGGAAATGCTAAATAAATGGCTCCCTGTTTCAAACACTTTAAATTGACTAGAATTGCCAAGTTTCAATCAGCTGATAAGAAAGTCTTTAAATCTCATTATCTGCTCTAAATAGCAGGCACACACTGACCACCATGTGCTGTCATCCAGAAGAATGCTACTGAAAAATTATGATCCAGCTGATGATTATTCCACATGAGACAGGAAATTATGTCAAAAGATATCGAGCAATATTATTAACATTGTTATTAATGTTACTACATGATGTAGTACCTATTTCAAAGGGAAAGTAAAATGTTAGTGGGATTCTAGTTGTCCTGAATCACCTTTTGGGGGCTAAGCCTGAAATGCGGACTAGAATCTTACTTTTATTTTAACTCCCCAGTGTGATCGTTATTCAGACTTCCAGTATCAAACACCTCAAACATTTTGTGATAACAAGATACCAGTGCACAAGCAATGCAGACTAGAATGTCCTGAAATGCAATGCAGACTAGAATCTTACCTTCATTTTAACTCCCCAGTGTGATCGTTATTAAGTCTTCCAGTATCAAACACCTCAACCATTTTGTGATAACAAGATACCAGTGCACAAGCAATCTAGTTACTAAAAATTCTGCTACCAAATCCATGCTTTATTCTCCATAAAAAGTAGCATAATCTTTTTATTTTTGAACTGTACAAGAGATTCATATTCTTCAATTTTGAGAACAGACACATTTTATTATTCTGCTACTAAAAAACTGTCTTGTTCTTAGTTTGTCTTCTTCAAAACAAGACACATCAACATTAACAAAATTAATATTACTGTCTTTACTCAAGTGAATGTATATGTAAATAAGAATTATCTAGGGAATGTTATGATTGGGGTATACTTAAGGTGGTGTTACACAAGACGATTTGCAACGAATATTTTTCGCACAACACCGTTACATTAAAAGTTGGCCTTGTGTAGCATGGCACACAGTTTCGATTTTTAGCAATATTTTGTTGAGGCAACATGCTGCAGGTTTTTGAAGGAGGTTTAAAAACTCATAACATTGTTGCTATCAGTAATTTTGTGTTGCCACGAAGCCACCTTTTAATGCAACAATGATGTGATGTGTAACATCACCTTTACAATTGCTTTTATTTCCAAGCAAGGCCACTCTGCAAATAGTCATTCAAATTAGCCAATCACATTTGAGTATTTAAACAATGAAATTCTTTTAAATTGTAATGGACCTATCTCATGTGACGGCCATCTTGGCTTGGACAATAGATTCACCTGCAGCCTCGCATTCAGGTGCTTCAGAATGACAACTGAATTATTATTTCAATTTCAATATTATTGAGATGCTTTATTAACAGTATGTGTGGTAGAATTGGTAGAGGTGGCCTTCCTTGGTATAGTCAGTCATTCAATAAAATTCTTCCTAAAGATGCTATTGCTATTTCTCAGGTGTAGGTATTAATAACAAATAGATATCTAATAATTTATAATGATTATTACTAAAGTTTGCAGACATTAGGGAATTAAATTTTGCTGAAAATATTTGTGAACATTGAAAAATAAAAAAATGTGATATAGCTATGGTATTTTTCTTATTATGAAACAATATTAATTATAAAGGAGAGGTGCATAACTGATACAAAATCCTATTCTACGCTTCTCAGTTCTCAAATTTTGTCAGTTAAATATGCATGTCATCAGGGACAACATCAAAAGTATTCGATAGGAAGCAAGTGTGGGTACTGTGATTTTCAGTAGTGTTGTCCCTGACTACATGCACATTTTTATCAACAGAACTTTGTGAAAAAAACTTGAACTACGAATATTTATTTTAAACGATTTTTTAAATTTTAGCAGAACATGAAATCATACATGAAGAATTAATGGCATTTGTATCTGAAATGTATCAGATATTTAATCACTCATGTTCCATAGGCTCCCTTTACATGCATCTTCTGTGAGCACTACTTGCTGCTACAAGACTCACATTACTCCTGCTCAAATGTAAGGTGTTGGATGACAGTTTTTCATCTACTTACAGATTAAAGTCAAAAGGCTGGAATCTTTTTCTGAAGGCACCAGCCAACTGCTTTTCTCTGTCCATGGAGACCTTACACTCTTTCCAATCTGCTCTGTCAGGCATGTTAAGGATAGCATCACATGCTAGCACTTCCCTGGATGGGATAAGGAAAAAATGAAAGAAAGAATGGGAGAATGAAAAGAGAGGTAGTCCACTCGGCTCCCTACTCTGAGGTTCAGGTTCTGGTCTCAGGTTTGATTCCTAGACTTGGCATTACGTGCAACTAGAGTTTGTTTGGTCTCTCCCTTGATTCAAGGTGGCATACGCAGCTAACACGTCTATCACCACTGTGAGTCCAACAGGTCTGGTCGCTGGTTTGAGCCCTATGGTTGCCACATGTGAATTGAGTTTGTTTGATGTGTTGTTCTCTCCTATGCTACGAGGGTTTTCTACGGGTTCTCAGGCTTCCTCCCTCCGTAAAAATCAACATGTGAGTTGAGCGTTGTGTGCACAGAACATTGAATGTAGTGGTAGTGCGTGTGAGTGAAAAGTGTCTCCAATTAGTGTGAAAGTGCTAGAACGACTAGATACTTAAATAAAGTAATTTATTTTATTATTATTTATTTACTTAAGTAGTTTTCTCCATGTTCTTCTGTTTTCCTACCTCCAAAAACCCAACACACAAAATTCTAATTTTATTTGTGAGTCAGCCATGCCCTGATTTAGATCACCCAGGGATTGTTTCAGGATTGAATAAAAAAGATTAAAATTGAATGTTAAGAAGAAGGAAAGGAACAAAGAAAGGATGTACAGTACCTGCCGAACTGTAGGTCCATCTTGCCTCGTACTCTGTGTAGCAATCTATCACCATTATTGAACTCCACAACAAAATAGGGTGCACCAATAGGAACAGCCTTGAAATGAAATCATACAACAATGAGGTAAGAAATTACTACCAGGACAAACAATAACCCTGAATATGAGGGATTTGGGTCCCCTCCCCTCCCCTCCCCTCCTCTCCTCTCCTCTTGTCTTTTCTTATCTTCTCTTATCTCCTTTCATTTCCTCTTGTCCCTCACTTCAAACCCCTCAAACGCAAGAGTTATGAGAACAAAGGTGAAGGCAGTAAAATTGCTAGAGATGACTTACCTCACTTAGTGGTTTTCCCACTAGTATTTCTTTCATTTCCATTCCTCTCATTTCAGCTTCTTCTTTGAATATCTTCTTCAGTGATGTGTCCTCCATTTTTGGAACGGGAACAACCTGAGAAAGATGTATAATTGAAAAAATAGTGAACAACAAACTGAGGAATAAATGAATGAACAAATGAATAAATTCATGAAAGGATGGTGCATGGAGTGAGGAAGGGATGAATAAATAAATGGAGGGAGGGAGGGAGGAAGGGATGGGGGAGGGACGGACAGACAGATGGACAGATGGATGGATGAACGGACGGACGGATGGACAGATGGATGGATGAACGGACGGACGGACGGATGGATGGATGGACAGATGGATGGATGGATGGATGAATGGACAGATCAATGAATGAAAAATACTTAAAGAACTGGAAGATCTTGTTCCACTAACCTGAAGCTGCAAGTGTTGAGTGTAAAAATTTCTTTCATAAATAACACAGGATTTTCCCTCCTCACTAAACATTCTCTGTAAAGCTTGTTTGAATCTAGATTTAGTCAAGGTATACACAGATAATAAGCTAATGCAGACTTACGATAGCAGTATTCTATACCATACAACATTTTACACAACATTGTCAAATTATTGCACAATATAATTTGAAACTAAGGATACTTCTCAGTTTCCATCAGTGTTTCCTACAAAGTAAAACAGAAAAAGACTTACATAAAAGCAATCATGTGCAATCATTAAACAATAGAAAGAAACAATAGAAATAAAGAAATAATACTCAACAATTAGTCTAAATGGGAAAACATTCCCCCCAAGCTAAAAGGGTTTATTGAGGAAAAAATAATATTATGAAATCAGTATATGATTATTTTGAATAACACATTCACACAGTAATGATGATGATGCTGATGATGCTGATGCTGCTGCTGATGAAGATGATGATGATGATGATGCTGATGATGCTGCTGATGATGAAGATGATGATGATGATGATGCTGATGATGCTGATGATGCTGCTGCTGATGAAGATGTTGATGGTGATAATGAAGATGATGATGATGATGATGCTGCTGCTGATGAAGATGATGATGATGATGATGCTGATGATGCTGCTGATGATGAAGATGTTGATGGTGATAATGAAGATGATGATGATGATGATGCTGCTGCTGATGAAGATGATGATGATGATGATGCTGATGATGCTGATGATGATGAAGATGTTGATGGTGATAATGAAGATGATGATGATGATGATGCTGCTGCTGATGAAGATGATGATGATGCTGATGATGCTGCTGATGATGAAGATGATGATGATGATAATGAAGATGATGATGATGATGATGCTGCTGCTGATGAAGATGATGATGATGCTGATGATGCTGCTGATGATGAAGATGTTGATGGTGATAATGAAGATGATGATGATGATGATGCTGCTGATGATGAAGATGATGATGCTGATGATGCTGATGATGCTGCTGATGATGAAGATGTTGATGGTGATAATGAAGATGATGATGATGATGATGATGATGATGCTGCTGCTGATGAAGATGTTGATGGTGATAATGAAGATGATGATGATGATGATGCTGATGATGCTGCTGCTGATGAAGAAGATGATGATGATGCTGATGATGCTGCTGCTGATGAAGATGTTGATGGCGATAATGAAAATGATGATGGTGATGGTGATGATGATGATGGTAATGATGATGATGATGATGACAAATGACCTACCTCATTCAGTTTTACAGAGGATTCAAAGTGTGCAATGGGACAAATGAGAATATGATCATCTACCAAACCTCCTTTTGCAAGTGCAAGATAACACTGTGAATAATAAAAAAAGAGTTAACTTAAAAATAGCAAAATGGTTTACAGAGCATTCCCATGAGAATAGAAAGATAAAGACATTGCAAAATCAAATCCCCCCAAGTGACATGAAAGATCTGTGTGGAAGTATAAATGTATTTCAAAAAACGTTGTCGGTCAGAGATCAGTCAGAAATCTTAAATCTGAGATGGTGCAAATTGTTCATATATTTAACAAATAGACATCAGTTTTTTATGTGTCTTTCCTCTTATTGACGATAAATTGCATCATCACATTGTCAAAGTAGTGTGGATCTGCATACTACTTTGACAATGTGATGACAAAATTTATCGTCAATAAGAGGACAGACACATAAAAAACTGATGTCTATTTGTTTTTTACGATAACAAAAACGATAAAAACTATATTTCTAAACTTCTCATTTTTAGCGATCAAAACAACCAACAGAAAGAGCGTCTGTCTGTCCTCTTATTGGTGATAAAAAATAACCAATCAGTGAGTGAGAAATTTGTAAGTTATCGTAAAATTGCTAGACTAACAACATTTTTTTGAAATAGGTGATCTTACCAGGTTGCCCACACTAAGAACAAGATGTTTCTCCACTTTAGGACTGCCAAGACAGAACCAGCAATCACCTTTGAGGGGGGCTGAATGATTCAAATCAAATTAGATACAAGATCAATAGAATATCTGCCAATGGAGGGGGACTGGAATTTCTCAGGGGTGGGGAAAGTCTGTGTAGGGTATATTTTGTGAAGTTTCAGGAAGTACTCAAACTTACGTGGACCAACATGTTGTCTTGGCTGCCTTTGTGGCTGAGACCCATCTGTTAGAAAAAATAATCAAAATATCAAAATAGTCATTATCACTATCGTTGTTATTATACTTATCATCATCATAATCATTATCACTATTATCATCTTTACCATCATCACCATTATCACAATCATCATCATCATAATTACCATTGTCATCATCATCATCAGTCTCCACATCATCTTAATTATCATCAGTTATTCACATCATCACCATCATCATCATCATCATCTTTGCCATTGTCATCATCACCATCATAATCATTGTCATCATCATCACCATTGTCATCATCATCATCACCATCATCATCACAATCATCATCATCACCATTATCATTACCATCATTATCATCACCATCATCACACTATAATCATCACAATCATTGTCATCAACATTATCATCACCATCATCATCATTACAGTCATCAATTCCCATTTCTTCATTCAACTCACCATGTCTTCTTTTCTGTCCTTGTTTTGTCGAACGGCTCATGTCAAAGAAAAAGCCACCTTGATCTGTCTGCAATCAAGGATACCATAAATTAGATATCCTTAGACCATATATAGTTAATTCACACAATTATTGTATTGATCTTACAAAACTATTACCTTTTCATGAAGTGATTTTTCAGATGAACTTAGCAAGAGTTTATTGTATGGAAATTCAGTGACATCTTCCGGCTGTTCTGTTAGTTTGGACTTTTCCATATGACACATGGGAACAATGTTGAATGCATACATGTACTGTAAACAAAGGGAACAAAGAATCTTTATAGGACATGGTGGGATTATTGGCCACTTAAAGTGAGTGGAGGGAGGGAGGGAGGGAGGGATGGATGGAGGGAGGGATGGAGGGAGGGAGGGAGGGAGGGAGGGAGGGAGGGAGGGAGGGAGGGAGGAAGGGATGGATGGATGGTTGCATGGATGGAGGGATGAAAGATGGATGGATGGATGGAGGGAGGAAGGGAGGGAGGGATGGATGGATGGATGAAGGGATGGATAGATGGATGGATAGATGGATGGGGGGAGGGAGGGAGGGAGGGAGGAAGGGATGGATGGATGGTTGCATGGATGGAGGGATGAAAGATGGACGGATGGATGGAGGGAGGAAGGGAGGGAGGGATAGATGGATGAATGAATGGATGGATGGATGAAGGGATGGATAGATGGATGGATAGATGGATGGGGGGAGGGAGGGAGGGAGGGATGGAGGGATGGATGGTTGGATGGATGGATGGATGGATGGATAGATGGATGGATGGAGGGAGGGAAGGAGGGAGGGAGGGATGGAGGGATGGAGGGATGGAGGGATGGATGAATGGATGGATGAATGGATGGATGGATGGATGGATAGATGGATGGATGGAGGGATGGATGGATGGAGGGATGGATGGATGGAGGGAGGGAGGTAGGGAGGGAGGAATGGAGGGAGGAATGGAGGGAGGAAGGGAGGGATGGATGAAAAAATGACCATGATAAACAACACCCTGACTTACCTTTTTCTTTTCCTTGTTGCCAACATAAGACAGAGAGATAAACCTAGTAACATGTCTTGATGGCTCTTTCAAAACCTGATGATTTCTACAAACACGAGAAAAACAAATCATTATGTCAATTATTTTATGGGTTTCCTGTGTCATAATTGTATTGGTAAGGACAAAAGTCCCTGTGTTTCCAAGGCAACCGCAATGATTGCCTGTTAGAATGCTTCCCTATAATTGGCTGATTATTCTTGAAACATATCTCACTAGATAAAATTCATGCAACACTTCAATTGTACAATTGTAATTAAATTTTTATTAATTTTAAAGAGCAGTGAAAGAAAGCATTATATGAAGACAAAGAAAAAATTTTTTTTCATTACAAATTATTTGTTATTTATTTCATTTTCATATAAATAGCCAACTTTTGATATTCTTGTTGAGAGATCAAGCACAAAGCGGTTTAGAGTCAAGGCTCTGGGGAAACAATAGCGTAATCATGATAATTATCCCTTTGTTCCCCAGAGCCTTGAAGGATAGTTTTGTGCTTGATCACTCAAACAACCTATTCTTTAATTTTTTTATTTTATTTTTTAAATATTTTGAAATTGGACAATCAGCAAATGTAAACTATTAAAACCACACATAAATAGTAAGTTTAAAATTAGTTCAAATATAAGTAATCGCTTCATGTGTTACCCAGGTCTATTGAGTGTTCCATGTAGTTTATCAACGAATATTTGATTTTAAGGACAAATGATCAGTTTTTATCAATAGTAAAAAGATGCTAATACTCAAAAACTTTAAATTTCTTTCTGAATTCCACATTTTAAGAGATATTTTAATTTGAAAAAAACAGGAATCATGTAGACTGAGGGATTGGACTGTGGAAATTTGTTTTTCAAATTTCCAGCTTTTAAAAGGGTATAGATGATCTTGATATGCAGAAAAAACACGTCCAACCTTTAAAATGTCATTTGCACTTCTAAATTCTGTATTTTGAGCGATTTTTTTATTTTGGAAAATCAGGAACCGAGCATAAATGGACTGGACTGGACTTCGGTTAGCTGGATTGTGCGGAACGCATAAAAATTATTTTGTCTAATTTTCAACTTTTGATAGAGTATAGATAATATTTATACAGAGAAAAAACATATCCAGCCTACAAAATTTGATTTATGCTTCTAAATTGTGAGTTTTGAGCAATTTTGTTATTTTGGAAAATCTGGAACTGTACATGGATGGACTAGACTTCAGTGAACTGGAACATCCGGATCTCAAACTTTTTTACACCAAATTTCCAGCTTTTGTCCTATAAATTTTGCATTAAATATTCATAACTAGTACTTTTGAGCACAAAAAACAAGATTTTCAAAAAACCATATTTTGGCAACCATTATTTGCCAGTTTTTAATGGCAATGTGTTTAAGGTACCTGTAAGGCGCTCTTTCATAATGTATACCATCTACACTAGCAAAGTGATATCTTGGACGTAATTTATAGCAAAGTCTTGAAACCAATTTTGAGCCATTAGGAACTGACAGAACATCAGGCTGTGACATAAAATAAGAACTACAGTGGAATATGCTCAAATGAAAGCTTATAAATAAACCTTCCTAATCCTTTGACCTTAAGCTTCTGCTATCTCCCTCCTTGGAAATTTCCATCCCCTCCATGGGGAAGGTATAGATATTTTCTGGAACTACACAATATAACATTCTCAGACCCTCCCCACCCTTTGGAAATTCCAATTGCCCTCCATGGTGGAGGTATGGATATTTTCTGGAACTACACAATATACTTCTCAGACCCTCCCCACCCCTTGGAAATTCCAATCCTCCTCCATGGTGGAGGTATGGCTATTTTCTGAAACTACACAATATACTTCTCAGACCCTCCCCACCCCTTGGAAATTCCAATCCCCCTACATGGTAGAGGTATGAATATTTTCTGGAACTACACAATATATCGTCCTCCAGACCATCCCTCCCCACCCCTTGGAAAGTGCAGTTTTATCTACCCAGGTTATGAGGTATGGTTGGCTTAAAACAATTAGGTAATATATTACTTACTGGTTTGCTGGTATATTCAATGATATCTTGAGGCCAACAACATGTCAACAAAATATCTACTCCTTGAAACTTGTCTTCATTGGACTTGTTTGAAAGGGATTCTACATCTTCTTGAGAAAAAGTACTACCACCCTGTTATAAAATAGCACAAAATCTTTAATTTTTTGAATGGGAATTAAATAGGACATAAGTAAATCACTTCTAAATTCCAATTCATTCTGTGATTTAGCAGCATTCTGTCTTCAATCAGACCAGAGATTATTTTAGGGTTTGATAAATTGGAAGATCTTAAAAGACTGATCAGGGCAATCATAAAGACTAATGGCTTCTTTACCTTTATCCCACTAGACTGGTCTGTTCCACTAAGATAAGCAATTTGTAGCCCAGTTCCTGTTGTCAAAATTCCTTTTCTTCCTAAAAGTTGCATTTAGAATATTATTCATACTAAAAGATTATAAACTTGATAATCTATCCACCCATTCAATTTTATCAATCCTCCCATCCATCTATTCTATCTTTTCCAGCCATCCCATGAGTGGGCCATCTCTCAATCCATTTTTCCCTCCTTTCTGTCTCTGACATCCATCCTCTCACACATCCAATCCCATTCATTCCAGCCATTCCATCCCATCTCATTTCTCCATCTGTCTTCAAAAGCCCATTTATTCCAGACATTGATATTTCATCCATCCATTGATTTAAGCCATCTTTAAAATGATAGACAAAACATATAGTAAAAGTGGATTACCCAGAAAGGTGATATTCTCACAGAGTTCTTTTCCATCTTCCAAAAAAGATGAGTCAAAATATTTCATCTCTTCTGGGTCACTTGGTCCCAGGATATAAGTTGCAATAGGAGCAAGAGTCTCTCTGTTCACATAGGAATCCCATTCCTTCTTATTTTCATCTGTGTTGCCGAAAAAACTTCCAACACAAAGCAGCAGCTATAAAGTAAATAAAAAGAAGAGAAGTTCAAATGAACTGTACTGGAATTTTGGACATTATTAAAAGTAAGAAGTACAGGAAAAGAAAATATATGTTTAATTTTATAGGACCACCAGCCACTCTAATGCTGCTTCGCTGTCCTTTTTTTGGGGTCCATGGAAAAAGTTGCTTCAGAGCCCCCCTAACCGCATGGATATACAGCTGCTGAAATAATATTCATCACCCTTAGGATATTGTTGTTCTGGTTATTGTTATTATGATTGTCATATTATTAGGTCCCCAACCCTTCCCCCCACCGGAACACAGGCCAGTTTTTTCCCAACTCACCAAATGTATTTCATAGACAGTAGTCCCCCCCCCCCCCTCCCCCAGAGTTCGCCGCATAATTTCACAGACAAATCAAAGGCTTGTTTGAAAACACTCACTTCGAATTCTGGGTTTTTTTTCAGAATATTCTTGACTCTAGTATAAAGCTGGTTTATTTTACCATTCACTTCGCCACAAACTAAACTGGAAAAAAATAATACAGCTTAATTTCTTGGAACTTCTGCATCATTTTTAACAGGAAAATTCATACAAAATTACACAAAGTAGCACAACTTACACCTTCATCGTCGTCATTCTGACTCTAAAGAATTTATTTCGTGGTGTCAAAGTGGTTTAACATGAATAAATAACCTTGAAAATGCTGAGTGAAGATGAAGAATTTCTGCAAGAAAAGAAAACCAAATCTGCCGCCATTTTGAATAAGCCTCGTTTGGGTGTTGATACCCGTGTTGCATGCTGGGATAAGATCCGGGACACCACGTGGTTGGGTCTCTTTTCAGTGGCAGCCATGGCGGAACAAGTAAGGACTAAAATACTTCCACTTTAAACAAAAAATAAACCACTAGAGCTACACCCAAATGCCCTAAAAATATCCAAATTAAACGCTCCCATCATCCTTTTATCTATATGTGAAGTCGAATTATGGGTTTATAGTTATGAAACTATCTTTTTTTAACTTTGAAAAACCATGTGTTTTGCTGTGGCCATGTTGGACAAAATTTAAGAATGTGGCTCGATCACGTTTACGAGGGCTTTTTCAACATTTGTGGGGGTTTTGATTCGGTATTTAGCCATAATACTAAAATGAAAGTAAAGTTTATATGATTTATCAATAAGTTTGGGTTTTGGTTAATGGCTTTGGTAACGTTTTCCGTGCTTACTAAGGAGTTGTGTGAGCACATTAGTGTTTGGGAAATTCAAATATACAATAAGGCATCGATCTAGTCTTGTTTTCCAATACTTATAGGTACCATCCATTTATTAGTCCTCGATGAGAGTTTTCAATTTGGGGGTAGGGAGGGGTAGACAGAACTAAGATGTCCCACATTTCCAATGGGCCTCTCATTTCCTCTATTAAAATACAGCAATAATTAAAGTAACAAATTCTTCATTTAATCCTCAGACCGAGAGGGCCTACCAGAAACAGGCACCCATCTTCCAAAACAGAAAGCGCGTTCTTGGACAAGTTCTAGGAAAGAAGAAGGAATTACGCTATGTCAGAAATGTTGGTCTAGGATTCAAGACACCTAAAGATGTGAGTATTGCATTCATAATCACATTTTGGCTGGTAGAAGAATGCTAATATGGGGTGGCACTTGAGGGTTCGATCATCAATTCACTACTTTTGAATCATCAATCTTGATTGTTGCCACACTTGTGTAAGTCCAAAAGATATCTCAAACCACAGAGAAAATTGGAAATTCTGGAGGAGAGGACGGTCAGAGAAAGAACAAAATTACAGAGTTTGTATGGAAGAAAATTGGAAGTTCCTGGGGGTAAGGGGGTCCTTTTACCAATTCCCTCTGTGGTGGGGTACAGATATTTTCTGGAACTACACATTACTGGTTTTCAATCATTTTCAAGACACTAAAATAACAAATGAAGTAATTGCCATGTTGGTTGATATACTGGTAGCAAAAGATATTGATGAACAATCTTTTGTTACGTTCAACCAACATGGTAGCAATGATAATCAGTAATAACTGTAAAAATGGAAGATACTGACTATAATCAGCATATATTCAGGTAACAATATGTTATGATTTTGAAATGGTGTAAAACAGTATTTTTTATACGATGCATCAAGACAATTTATCATATTTTTCCCTGTTAAGGAAATATCCTAACAAGATGTGTGCCCTTTTTAGGCTATTGAAGGTAACTACATCGACAAGAAGTGTCCCTTCACTGGAAACGTCAGCATTCGTGGCCGTATTCTTACTGGGGTGATAAAAAGCATGAAGATGAAGAGAACCATTGTTGTAAGACGTGACTATCTTCACTACATCAAGAAATACAACAGATTTGAGAAACGCCACAAGACCTTGTCTGCACATCTGTCACCTTGCTTCAGGTACAGTATTTCCATTTGACTGTTATTTAAGAAAACAAATGTGTTGTAGTAGATAATTTTATCACCATAAGTACAAAAGATAGCATACTGAAGTTTCGGACGTTAGTCAATGATTGACTCTGACGAAGGACTAACGTCCGAAATGTCAGTCTACTATCTTTCGTACCTACGGTGATAAAATTGTCTACTACGACACATTTGTTTCAACTTAAAAACACTGACGCAGTCCAAGCTAGTTCCAAAACTAGTCGTTATCTACATATCTGTTATTTTAGAAGGCATGTTTCTAACATTTTATGTATTCTCACTCAATGTTGAATCCTCCTGGTGATTTTGCAGCTTTTTTATTTTTTTCCCTTAACAAATCTATGATTTTTCCATTATTTTAATCCCTAATGGGAGAAGCCAAAACATTACAAAGGCATTTTTGAATTTTTTAAATTCAAATTTGAGGGAGGAGAAGTATATTCATATCTTCAATAAAAGACAT
This sequence comes from Actinia tenebrosa, assembly GCF_029948245.1. NCBI lineage: Eukaryota > Metazoa > Cnidaria > Anthozoa > Actiniaria > Actiniidae > Actinia > Actinia tenebrosa. The sequence goes on from NW_028292584.1 coordinate 4,319,290, forward strand.
GAAAAAAGATAACTTGTTTGTATCTTTCATCATCAGGGATGCTGCATTAGGAGATGTTGTAACTGTTGGTCAGTGCCGTCCCCTTAGCAAGACTGTTCGCTTCAATGTGCTCAAGATCGCTAAGGGAACAGGAGTCCAGAAGGATAAGAAACAATTTGAAAAATTCTAAACATGCTCTAATAAATTGCTGTTGTGGCTGAATGGTATCTGAATGTGTTTTTGGTAGAGGAAATATTTGGGTACACTGTTTTGGGTAGACAGAACATTTGGGTATCTTTTGGGTAGAGAAATATTTGGTTATTGTTTCATGGGTCATATTTGTGTTTATGGGTCCTTGATAATAACAGAACGTTGTGCGTCATCAATAACCAGCTTCACATGAGTTGTCTATAGTAGTGACTAAAAAGTATTTCAGAAAAATACCTTTTCCAATCTAAGTAAATTTAGAATCTAAACTTTCCTTTGCAAAATTTATACGAAGCCATTTTAGATTTTTAATATTTTAAACACAAATTTTTCAGAATATTGATTTCCTGGTCTATACTTTTTTATTTCTAACAAAAATAATAATAAATTATTTACATAATATATTATATATTTTCTCCCAAACTTTATCCAAAAATATGTTATATCCTACAAATTTTGATCTTTTGGATTTCGATTTTACATAAGTATGATAAATTACAAAATGATTAATAATGCTAGATTTCTCTTTTTACAACTTCCTCCATGAAAAATATATTACTAACAATATAATACAATTTTTTAACAGAATTTATATTCTCGTTTGAGCTAGGATTTACAAGTTTTACTCGGACATTTCCTGAGAAAGAATTGAAATTTATTGAAACATTTACCAAAAACTATGAGCATTCCTTTAAGATTTAGACCTGTACAAAATAACTTAGTCATTTTAGTGTCCTAGAGACAATAGGATGATGGCATCATTTCACTAATTTTCTTTCTTAGTTAAATTTATATTCCCTCATGAAAATAGTAAGACAATTGGTACTAATTAACTGAACAAAAGAAAGTGTGCAAGGGAGTCTGTCTGGTAGTAGAGGTCAATGACGCCATCATGCAACATCCTATTGGTTCAAATTTATATCACAATAATTGTGAGATGAATTCATGCTGTAGCAGTTCACATACAGAAGGTCTTGCACTAGGTTCCCTAAAAGAAATAATTCAATGTTTAAAGTTGTGAAGAATTTCTGAGAAATACTCATACAGATAGACCATCTGCCCAGGGAGCTAGTAAGAAAGGATGGTACAAATGTGGATGGAAGATTTAGGGTATTTCAGATAAAATGAAAGGTGAGAATTCTGTGGCACAGGAAGAAAAAAATGGTATCAATCAGGGGAAGGAAGAGAAATATAATCATTTTGCAAAGACACTAATATCACTGCCAACAAATCAATTTCCAACCAATTTACTCTGACGAAGGATTTACCCTTTTATCATTACTGTTTCATTAGAAACACTGACGCAGCTCACACTAGTTTTTAGCTACTTATCTCTGCCAACCAATCAGTTTTCGCTAATGCTCTCTGATGTTCTGTATAATCAAGCTTATATAACACCTTCCTTAGATATATTTTTCTTTCCTGCCCTGTGTGCGTCCTTGCCAAGGGGGGGAAAATGATCTGCTCGCAGAAGATATGCCAATAAGTAAGTACTTCCATGATATTTACCTGGTCATGCAAGCAGCAGTGAAATTTCTTGCAGCTTCAGAAAATGAATTATCGAGTTGAGGAACAGTGTTGCCATTACCAATAGCAAACATGGCGGCAAATGGATCCATGGGTGACCATGGTGGGTTCCCTGTGGCCATCTCATACACAGTGCATCCTATACTCCTGTAATAGACAAGAATTCATTGGGTCTTTCTCTGACAAAATGGAGTATCCAATAATGGATTGGAATCAGTTATATTGTGTAGTTTCAGAAAACAATGATCATGCTCTAAGGGACTGACCATTAGATCTTCAAGAAAAAATATATAAGTACAGCTTTAAAGATTGAAAAAAATAAATTATGTCCCCCCCTCCCCCTCAAAAATCTATTGGTCCGTCGGTGACCAGTGACACCATGGTGCATTGTGATAAAAGAATCTTTAATTTACCATTCCTGATTATGGGCTTTGTACCCAAGCTAGACCACAATGCTTCATGTTTATCAAACTCAAGGGTCAATGGATGGGAGAATAAAAATCTAAGGTCTGGAGGTTTATAAGTCATAGCACTGTGCCTAGAGAGATCTTACTCCAATGCTTCCATCCACAAGCTTAGGGAGGGGCCACATGACTCCCAAAAAATTAGCTTTTGGCACCAAAATTCATTTAAGAAATGTGGGATTCCTGTGGATTTTGCAGGAGAAAGTACATTGCCCCCACCCCCCATGATCAAGACCTCACTACACCCCTGCCACCATCCTTACACAAGGGTAGAGAACATACATTTCCTGGATCTGATAGATAGATAGCATGCAAAGGGTCACTAACCAGATATCAGATTTGGTGCCCTGTCCACTGGTCTCCTTGATGACTTCAGGTGCCATCCAGTAGGGTGTTCCTTTCATTGAGTGCATTATGCTACTCCTACTCAGGCTTAAACTCTGTAACAACAAAAACACCATCAGTTAATCAATTAGTCAAGAATATACCTCCAGCTATGGTAATGTTGGTGATTTCTAAAGCTTTGTTTTCCCTTGGAATCAGAACCAGAGTTGGAAGTGTTTACATCAGAAGTTGTAATGGAAGTTTTCCTTTTGCTTCATATGCGCTTACATTTATGATGAGTGGTTTTCACTTGCAATTTCACACAGAAACTTCTTCCGACTATGATTCCAACTCCGATTATGCTGCAAGTGAAAACCAGACTCACTGAGAGGAAGTGAAAGTGATTCTTACTCAATATGGCGAGTTATACCCATTGAAAGTTGGTTTTTCACTGTTGCCAGGCAAAAAATATGTAAAAGGTTACCAAATGATTATTTTAATTGATGGCAGAGAAAAGCGAAGTTTCAGCACGGAGCTTGCAGCTACAAGTTTTTGTAATATTAAAAACTTCTAACTTACCATACAGAGTCTTTTGGCACACCCAAAGTCAATGAGCTTAATGACTCCATTGGGCATTAACATTATGTTACCACCCTTGATGTCCCTGGGGACAAAATAGTATTATAAAATTATTTGTGAATTAGACAATATATGGCATCCATGTGAATTTTCAGTGGTACAGGAAGGGCTGCAGGCAAAAAAGGAGGAACCAAAAACAAGGCACACAGTGATTTTCAAAGAGTGGTTGACTGTAAAAGGGCACTTTACTTTAGGAGCTTAGGGGGTGCGCACCCCCTACAACCCTCTGGATCCACCCCTGTTCTACCTACCTGTGGATAACGTTTTTCTTGTGCAAGTAGTCCACCCCTGAGAGAATCTGTTTTGTATATCGCTGAAAGACTGGTTCCACAAAGGCTCCAAATCTGACAAAATGATATTGAAAATTTATTCAGAGGGATATCTTTCAAGGTTACTCTGAATATACCTGCGCTTTACCTGAATAGGTGTAATGAAGGTCCATACAGTAGTATGTAACATATTATGTTCCATAACCACGGGTAACATCAGTAATCACATTGAAATGATAGCACACGACACAGTACAGAATTGACAACAGCCATTAATGCAAGATTTGTTTTAAAAGTCTTACCTTTTCAGTGCCTGTGCAATTGAACCTCCAGGTACGAATTCCATGAAGATATTCACAACAGAATTGTCATCTAGACACGTTCCAATGTACCTGTGAAAACGAGAAAAATCATTAGAAAATGTCAGCAATTTTTTTTTAAATTTTCAAACGAAAAAGTTTTAAATAAAAGTCCTAATAAAGATCTTACTTGACAATATTTTGGTGGCGTAGAGACTTCAATAATGAAACTTCTTCTTGCAGTTTGTCGTATTGCTGGAAAACATAAAACAAATAAATTTATTATGGGAAACACCTTGATACCTTCATTCCTTATCTTTCACGATTGGAATTTAGCGTGTTAGGTTTTGCGGTTAGAGAAAAAACGGAGTATCCGGAGAAAAACCCTCAAAAAACCCGGAGAAAAACCCTTTGGGAATCGAGACTGTGACACAAGAAATGAGAGGCGAGTGTGCCACAGCTACGCAACCCTTGATCACTTGAGCTAAAAAGACTCACCTTTTCAGCCTCACTTTCATCTTTATTGTTTAGCTCCACTTGTTTGACTGCAATCATTTCACCAGTGTTAACTAAACCAAGATATACCTTAAGACGAAACAAAAGACGTTTGATTACAACAACACAACATTTAGATTTATCAAAGGTGTGGCCTCTGTCAAGAGTGAAGGAGTGACGACGTTCTTTTTTATGCGCGCACCTCGCGCGCACCACCTTTAAGTTTGGCGTTCGCAGAAGCGTAGGTTTTGAGGCCATTACATTTTCTAAAATCATTCTTCGAGGGTTTCAAGCGAGATTTTTCATTTTCATAGCCGTGAAGGCAATCAGTAAATTCTGATGAATGGGCTTAACATCTCATCTAAACGGTGGTGCAGTACGTGGACGTAGCACTTGCCACTCAAATCTTCATAAATTATTGATGTTGAATTATTCTATACACTTACGGTTCCAAAGCCTCCTTTTCCCAGGACGCTTCCCTTCTGCCACTGGAGTTCCTCACCACAGCTTGTTGCTGAAGACAAACTCCCAGACCCAGAGCTAACCTGACTTCGCACAAGCCCTCTTGAAGCGGATGGGAAAAAGCTTGGCATTGACGTCTCACTGCTGTTGCTATTAGAACGAGGTCTGAGAGTTGATCGACTATCGTTGCTACCGCTGTTGCTACTGTTGGTTGTGTTTGTCTGGGGTTTGTGAATTTGTTCGTGAAGGATGATATCAACAGATCCAGGCATTGTAACGTCATGAGAAGATGAACTTAAGCCATGGGGAAATGATTCTTGCGAGCTGAAGTAACTGTCATTACTTGCAGTAGTGGAAGACTCTGAGACGGTATACGATAATGACTCACAACTGACATATGAAGAGTCATCTGACATGATCTCCTCATTTAGGGCCGTACAGAATCTTTCTTCATCTTCTTTTTCACTCTGAATGAACACATCATCTGAGGCATCCAATTCCCACGGACCAAATTCAGGCATTTGCCTTACGTAACTCGTTGTCCAATTTTCTTCTTTTAGATTTTCCTTTTCGTATGTTTGTTTTTCAAGGTGGTGATCGGTATTTGACGAATTAGTATCACTTGACGTGACACTGGTTTCCTGGATGGTTCCAGTGTTATCTTGTTCAGATAAGCTATGATTGTTTACAGAAAGGTCATCATGGTGTACCTCTTGTGCGCTTTCATGATCATCATCTTTTTTAATGTGGTCATAGTTTTCTAAGATGTCTTGTATCAAGTCTTCCATGTCTTGGTCTGCTTCATCAACAGGAAATTTGAGCTGTTCTTCTTGATAGGTATTGTTAATGATGCCATCATCATTATCATCATGGTGGTCATCATCATCATCACCTTCACTCGCAAGTGCTTCAGAATCAGATTCAGGCGAAACCATCTTCAAACGTGGCATACACATATTAAAAAACCTTGAAAACATCCCACCATCTACTTCATCAACTCCTTCATCAAAAACCTCAATCTGTTCGTCTTGTTTGTCATCGTTGACAATACCACCACCACCACTAACATCGTCATCTTCATCACCAGTCACTACTTTCTCTTCTTCCATCAATTCTGTTTGTCTTTCCTCTTGTTTCACGAGTTCCTCATTCACTTGAGACGTCTCTGGTACCTCCAAAGTATAAGCAACATCTTTCTTTCCAGAACCTCCATCATCTCGAGTCCTGGGTGATACTGATACAGTACTTCGTGGGGATTCAGGTATCGGACCCTCCAAAGTACAAACAACATCGTTCTCTCCAGAACCACCATCATCTCCAGTCCTGGGTGTTACTGATACAGTACTTCGTGGGGATTCAGGTATTGGACTCAGGATAGAAAATTTCCTTTTTACTAACTTGGTAGTGCCTCTTGAGTCCATGGACAAAGTTGGCACCTTGTCTAAATCAGGACTCAGCATACCTTCCTTAATCTCACAAGCCACATTTGATGTTACGCTATCATAACCCGTGCAACCAAAAGACTGGTGGACTGAAATCTCTTTGAACATCGGTTCTGTTTTCTTTCCTTTTCCCTTTTTTCCTTTCTTTCCTCTTTTCCCACAAGACGATGACTGTTCTTTCCCAATGGTATTTTTATCATCCTTCTTTTTAGATTCTTTAGTGGAGGCTTTTTTCTTTAGTTTTCCTGAGTTAGTCTTCCTTGGTTTAGTCTTTCCTAAGCTATTCCCAATCGGTGGTTGTACTTCTGGTTTGAAGTTGACAGGTGGGACAGGCGAGGGGAAGGCATTGCATATTTGAACCCCAAGTGGTTGTTCCTCTGATTGGCCATCGTTTGACCACGCTGTCTTTAAAAACACTGGCATATCTTTCTTTAAAGTTTTGACAACTTCCTTAGCAGATTCAGTTTGTGGTTTCACTTCTCTGCTACAGTGTGGATTGGTAGTTTCGGTGCTAATGCTCTTTTCATTTTCTTCATTATGTTGTTGATCGTCATCCAAGCTTAAAGACTGTAATACAATGCTTGATTTTAATTCACCATGTTCTCCAGCAACGACCCTCTTGTTTTCCTTTCCGTCCTTATCTAGTTCACTAGCACCATCATTACACTCATCCACCTTATTAACTGTCACCTCCTGATCCCTCTCACTCGTTCCCTGTGTGATAGTATTCCCCGACTGTCCACCACTTTCCTGGACATTTTTCTCGATGACAAACGTATCTTCTGAATAAAACTTCAATCCATCCTCCAATTCCTTGTCATCCTTTGCAACAGCTTCAGAAACTTCATTCCTTGAGTCTTCAGGACGTTTTGGTTGAATCTCAAAAGACTCTTCAGAAACGATTAAGAATTTTTCCCTTAATGTTTGTTCCTGAGTTTCAACATCTAAATCAATACAGTTCTTAGAAATGAACTTTGGTTTAAGAAGTAACTTATTTTCTGGTAACGACTGTGCTCTTCTCGAAAAACGTTCTCCTTCTTCTGATGAACTGCCTTTTCTCTCAACACATTTTTTCTTGCCAGAGACACCCTCAGTTTCACCATCACTTGTCTCTCCATCTAAAGAAATCCAGAAAGTTTTCTTCTCAGGCAAACGATTTGTACATTCTTCACACTTATTAAGTTTTTCATTGCTTAAAACTCTCCCACATTTCCAAGTTCGGTTCACAGACTTATGAGTTTTGATGCCACCAAAGTCCACATAAAAAGAAACAGAGTTTTTCCTATTTTCGTCTTTTCTCGCTTCATCTACAATTGCAGTTCTCTCTTTATCGTCAACCATTTTATTCGTAACGTTATTCGTACTTTTTAGTTCATTGGTATTATTTTTCTCTAGACTTGGACTATTTTGCTCACTGTTGGATGTCTTCGTAGCATTACCTATATTCCCAAGACCTGTTTCTCCATTTTTTGTACAAGGAATCCAAAACTTTGATAGATCTGTTGTAGAAAATGTCTGAGTTTTACAACAATCATCATCGTCATCACAACCTCCATTTACTACGCAATCGTTACAGGAAGAATGTGTTTCTTTGTTTTCTATCGAACTGGGTTCTTCCGCGTTGTTTTCATTCTTTTCCTTGATACTACCAGCAAGAAATTCTTCATCCTTTTTGTCTTTAACTGTTTCTTGGTTAATATTTTCTCTGACGGTATTTTCATTGTTGTCCAATTCAATTTCCTTGTCATCACTTTTCTTGTATTCCAGTTTATTGTCCGCACGGGGGGAGGGTGGGTAATCCAATTCCAGCCCATTTTCCTCACAGGGGGAGGACGGGGGTTGAACAATGTCTCTGTCTTCTGAGTCAAAAACAAATATCTTGGCCAAGGAGGGCTGACATTTGGAAGGACTTTGCAAGTTATCTAAAAACGGGACAAAAAAGAATAAGTTAAAATTGACTTCAATGCTGTACCTCCATGGCTGGCAAACTGTGTAGCTAATGATTTTTTTCGTTATTTAGCTTGACTCTCTCCATCATTGTAGCGGTGTTTTACAGTGTAGTGCGTTTTACAATGTGCCTTTTTCCCGCCAATACACGCGCTTACGTGTTTCATCTTCAAAGTTCCCCTTCATACCTAGAGCTTTAGTAAAACTTTTGGGTGAAGCCACTTGTGTTTTACAGTAAAAATGGAAAGGCATTTTAGAACCATGCATCCAGATGTCCGTTTAATGAAGTATCCGACAAATAGAGGTACATTGTACATTCTATTCTATTTTTACTCACCCAAGTCAAGAACATCTCCAACCAATTCATGTCCAGGATACAAAGAATTCCTGGAACACTCTTGTCTGGTATCTGCAGGAGACGTCCTTCCCTCTCTTGACAGAGGAGCTAAAGTCTTTGGAAGCTTTATTCTCCCTGAGCCTTGTAACGACGAATAGTCAGACATCCTGCTCGTAGATTCATATGTGTTGGGTGTCAGTGGTAAGGATGATGGGTTGTTAAGAAGTCGAAAACGTTGAATAGTGCTGTAACGATTGCAAGGTGATTGGAGTGGTACATCACTGTGAAGAGCACTGATGAGAGATATGTGTATGAGAACATATATGAAATATATATTTGTACTGCGGTTGTATTATTGTATCAAATTGAGCTGATTCTCGCAGTATATGAAGCAACTTATGCAGCTGCATGAGTCTTGAACCCGTGCCCTGGCAATTCCGGTGCCAATAGCTCTAACCATTAAGCTACCAAGTCTCATATGAGACTTCAAGGACACATTAGGCGGGTTTATCGGCCCGATAGAAGCGAGAGCAAAACAATAATTCATTATATAGTCAGGTAAGAGTATGTTGGTATAGAACATGACAAAGCTTCCTGCAGGCCAAGAGGCACTGTAATGAAAAATGATAGTATACCTTGTTATTCGTAGTTCAATATTTTTGATGGATAATTTCGGAAGCTCCCATTCTTGCCTACAACTTTGCAAACCTATGAAGTACATCATAATAAGTATCAATATCGACGCGGTTACCATGACAACTCAAAGGGAAGGGAATTCATAGTTGCCATGGTGATCAACGTGAAGAAGTTAAAGATTGATCACCATGGTAATCACTGGAAGAAATGTCTTAAAGTTTTGCAATGACAACTTAGTGTAACCATGGTTATGGGTTGGAATGGTACCATCTCCCTTTCCTGGAAAACAATGCATTCTTGTATAGCTATGTTGTTTTCACCCAAGCTAGACCAGAATGCACTTTGTCCTGCAAAGGAACAAAGACCATAGAAAGGATTATACCAAAAATTACCTGCATTAGCGGAGAAGGAACTAATCTGTCTTGTTTGACTCCTGTACTTTATCCTGTTGCTGTCACTAGGGCTGGTCCCTGGCGGTCGCGGTGCCATATAACCAGGGGTCTTATTAGTCATAGACTGGCTTCTCCTAACATGTTTGGACTTCATCTTTGGAGGATGTGGCACTTGACTTAAATAAAAGCAATTTAACAGAAAATCAGTTTAAGAAAAAATAAATCATGATGTGGTCATGGCAAGTCTGTATATGGAGGGGGATGAATTGGAAAGCTATACTCTGCTATGTTACAGTATTGAACATGTGTGACGACAAATGTACCCTGCTTTCTTTTGCTCTGCCATACCTCCTTTAGGGCACACCATAGTCCAACAGTCATGTTACTTCAATGGTTACAGGGCTTAAAATTTAGCATATGTAACCGGCGGCAAGGCGCTCAGCTATGAATCAGATTGCAAGTGGTTTTGACAAAAGAATTTATTGAAAAATTCACACAACTTTACAATACATGAAAAAAAAACGGGAACGAGATTACAGGATATCTCTAATGCAAACAAGAAAAATATTTACAATGAGATAAAATAAATTTGTAGCTTATCTAAATAGCTAAAAAGTTATGAATAAAATACAGTTTTGCTGGATATAAATAGAAACGGAAATACGTAAATTACGTCACAGGTAATTTGAATATTGCATACTGATTAGCAGTGTTTACAATACGCGAGTGAAAATTACTAGGTTGCAAAGTTTAATGTACAAGTCGGTAAACCGTTTAAAATGAACTAAACCAATGGAAAAAGCAATAGGAAAAATTGACTAGAGGTTAACTATGGCTTTAGGTAAGTATTTTAACCTTTGTTTATGACAAACTAAGAATTACACGGTTTACTGAACACGCGGTCGCGACAATGACCTTGAGTGTAGAGTTTAAGTAGCGAACAAATTAAAGGTTGGAAAGAAAAGGTCTTTTATCCCGCAGTGAAGGCTATTTATCGTAGTAAAAAGGTTAAACAAGCGAGTAAGGCGGTAGCGATCCTATAGTAAACGTTTTAAAGAGTTTAAAAGACAAGATACACTCAGCGTGATTACTAAATTACTACTGCGTGAATAACTTTGTACTAAATTACGCGCTAATGCGACTAGCATTACAACAACATGAAACGAATGCTTAACAAATATGTAGAAAATCTAAGCTATAAAATATAACGACTAGTTAACGATATTAACATAGATTTGTCCTAAATCTATCCTAGGTAAAAGTGTAAAAGGCTTCAAAGATTCATACCTTTACATCGTAGAGAATTCCTTGTCTTGATATGTGCAACGTCTTCAAGAACTTTTACTACACTGATTTAAGCTTAGTTTGGGCCTATTTTTATGGAAAAACCTGCATTCTTAAGACCTTACACATCCTACGCAATGTTGCACGCCCTAGGCGCAAACAGGATGTCCCAAACACGAACTTACGTAAACAAGCGCCAAACCTAGGCATGACTCACTGTAATGTAATTACGTACGGAAATTATTTCTTGCTTACGCATTTTCCACGCAAACAGTTAACTAAAGAATTACATTCCTATGTGTACACGAGGCATTCCTAATTAAAAATATAGATTTATGACTAAATAATTACTGTCCAAAATAGTGTCTTTTGACTCTGTCACACTTGCCCCTCCTTTTTGTTTGCTTCGTCCTCGAGCAAATTCAGGAACAATGATACGCAGGTGGACTCGTCAGTGCTGAAGTGCGGATCTTGGAAGATTATAGAGGTTGCTGTGTTGGCCTGCCGTTGTCCTTGTGGAACGTCGGAGTACAGGTGCAGCCAGTTCTTCCTCAGACGCATCATCACTATCATCATCATCATCAGGTTCAGCTGGTTCTGTCATTGGTTGAAAGGCGATTGTCATTCCTCCAATGTCATCTTCTTCATCTGATGATTCTGGCGATGCAGTACATGTTTGTCTAGACCTGTCAGCTTGCCTGTGTCATCCTCGTATCTCCAGCATTGGTCTTGGACACACTTGCATTTCTCCTTGACTAACAACTTTATCTCCTCCATGTCCATCAGCTCTTTCAACGACATATGTATTGTTGTCTCTTCGTTCGACGATTTTGTACACTTGGTTGTCCCATTTATCTTGAATCTTGTTTCTTCCTCTGACTTTACGGTTGCGAAGGAGTACTCGCTCTCCAACTTGTAGTGGTTCAGCCAGTGCTCTGCCCTTCTGGTCATGGATCTTCTTTCTGACGGTAGCAGCTTCCTTCAAGTTTTGTGTCACAGTGGTATAAGCTTCTCGTAGACGAGTCTGGTGCTTGGTAATCCATTGCTGGTTGTCTACTGTCACTTGTCTGTCATCATCAGGAAGTAGAATGTCCAAAGGTAGCTTGGCATCTCGACCAAACATCAGGTAAAAGGGTGAGTATCCAGTCGTTGCATGTGGCGTAGCATTATAGGCGTAACATAACTCTTTCAGGTGTTCAGGCCACCTTCTTTTCTTTTCTGCTGGTAGAGTTCTTAGAAGCTCATGTAGTGTACGGTTGAATCTTTCGCACTGCCCATTTCCTTGAGGATGATAGGGGGTTGTCCTTGACTTCTTAATTCCATACACTGCACACAACTCCTTGACTAGTTCTGCCTCAAATGACTTGCCTTGGTCAGAGTGTATTCTTTGGGGGATTCCATACACAAGGAACCATTCTTTAATCAGGGTCTTGACTACGGTTGTAGCTTTCTGATCACGGGTAGGTACAGCAATTGTAAACTTTGTGAATACATCTGTTAACACGAGGACATTTTCTCTTCCATCTGTTGCAGGCTCAAGCAAGGTAAAATCCATCGCTAGCACTTCCAATGGCCTAGTAGCTAGTAGGCTGCCCATCGGCGTCTTGACTGGAAGGTAGGATCCTTTGGCAATGACACATCTTTCACAATTTGAGATCCATTGCTTCACATCTCCTTGCATACCGGGCCACCAACATCTTTTCCTCAAGAGCTGTTCTGTCCTGTCTTGTCCTTGGTGTCCACATTGATCGTGCGCACCCTTCAGTACTTGTGATTTCATTGATGTGGGGAGTAGCAGTAACCGCAGCTCTCTTCCTTGTCCGACTCCTGTACGGCGGTAGAGAACTCCATGGCTTTCCTCAATCCTGTTCCAGTGACTAAGCAACTTCCTTGTATCCCTTGTCTCTTGTTGGCTTTGCCTTTTACTTGGCCGACGTCCAAGGTTTCGGTAGTGGAGGAGACGACTGATACATGGGTCCTCCTGCTGTAGTTGTTGGATCTCTGTGAGAGGTGTGGTTGGGAATGAGGTTGCTTGCTCCTCCAGCGCACTTGTCTCTGTGTTGCTTATGAACGCTGCTGATACCATCAAATGTTGACGTACCTCTTCTGGTAGGTCTGTAGTATTGGTAGAGTAGGCTAGGGTACTTCTTACTTCAACTGTGGTTGGTTCTTCATCTCGGTTGATGCGACTTAGAGCATCTGCATTCTGGTTGTGACGTCCAGGGTGGTACTTGATGGTGAAGTTGAAGTTTGCTAACTCTGCAGCCCACCTCTGCTCCACAGCTTTCAGCTTACTCTTTGACTGTAGGTATGTCAGCGGGTTGTTGTCTGTGTAGACGACAAACTTCGATCCCAGCAGGTACTCCCTGAACTTCTCACATACAGCCCACTTCAAGGCTAGTAGTTCCAGCTTCCTCGATGAGTAGTTCTCCATGTTTCGCTCTCCACCTCTCAGGCCTCGGCTGGCATAAGCGATCACTTTGACTCTTCCGTCCTGTTCTTGGGACAGCACGGCTCCCAATCCTTCGTTGGACGCATCCGTCTCTAGGATGAAGGGCTTGGTGTAGTCCGGGTATGCCAGTACTGGTGCTGAGGTTAGTAGATTCTTTAACTTGTTGAAGCTCTTTTGGCACTCTTCTGTCCACAGTACGCCAATCTGCTTCCGGGTGGTCTTGTTACTTCCTCCGCTCCCGAGCTCAGCAACTAACTTGTGCAGCGGGCCTGCCATTTGAGCGAACTTGGGGACAAATCTTCTGTAGTATGATGCGAAACCAAGGAATGATCGCAGATCGCGCACTGTCTGGGGGACTGGCCACTCATTAACTGTCTTTGTCTTTTCAGGGTCTGTCTCGACACCGTCAGCAGAGACCACGTGCCCCAGGTAGGACACCCGATCTCTGAAGAGTTGACACTTGGCTGGTTCAACCTTTAATCCATGATGCTTCAGCTTACTGAATACCGTTTCCAACCGCTCAAGATGTTCTTCAATGGTGGATGAGAAGACTATGATGTCGTCCAGATAGACCATCAGGGTGCGAAGTATGTCCTCTCGGAAGACTCCTTGCATCAACCTTTGGAAGGTCGCTGGGGCATTCTGTAGTCCAAACGGCATCCGAGTGTACTGAAACAAACCCATGGGCGTTGTGAACGCAGTCTTGTGCTGATCATCAGGATGGACTTCAACTTGATTGTAGGCTGATGCCAGATCTATGGTGGAAAAGTACTTTGCGCCACGCAGTGCCTCCAGTGATTCCTCTATCCTTGGTAGGGGGTACTGATCACGCTTGGTTTTCTGGTTCAGCTTCCGGTAGTCGACGCACATCCTCGAGGCTCCAGACTTCTTTCGTACAAGCACTATTGGGGAGGCATAGTTACTCTCACTTGGACATATCACTCCTTTTTCTAGCAAGTCTTGTAGATGCTGTTGCACCTCCTGGTATTGGTTTGGAGGAATCCTTCTGTAACGCTCTGTGACAGGCACATCATCGTCTGTGTAGATGCGATGATATGTTGTCTTTGTACAGCCAAGGTCCTCCTTACATGAAGCAAACACCTCTTCATTTCTTTCGAACATCTGGAGAGCTTTCTCCCTCTGAAGTTCCGTCCCGGGGAAATGTTCCAGGGTAATCCCGTGAGGGGGTGTCTGTATCCTTTGCCAACGTACTTTGCCCACAGCTTCCCGTTGGGGTGGCATCTGAGGGTCAGCACTAAGGTTACAGCACACTGTCACCATGTTATTCTCGTGTAGGAACTCCAACTGCTCTCCTCTCTTGACCATCTCTCCCTCTCGCACAATTCCAATCCGCGTCCTCGGCTTTAGCCATATGTCCTTTGCCGTCTGGTTGGCAACTCTGACATAGTAACACGTCTTGGTAGTATCCACGAGAGTACTGGCCACGGTGAGGTTTCCTTCTACTGGTACACCAAGGGGTTCGATCACAGCATCAGTGCCCCATGATGGGCCTGTGACCAAGATATCAGATTCTGTGAAAGCAGGGACCCAGACTTTGTCTGAGCCGGCTACTTTCACGAACCCAGTTTTACGTTTACTCTTCTTCTCTTCATCTTGCAGGATCTGTTGGTATTGGGGCACCTGCCCAAGAACGTTGGTTCCCAGTAGGCCAGGTACCCTCCTCTGCATTACTGTAGTGGCTGCTGTGTCCTTCGTGATGAAGATGCCGCACCCAGGGACCACCACTCCTCCGATCTCTACTGTAGCGACGATATATCCAATGTAAGGGATGTCCAAACCGTTAGCTCCTCGCAGCTGCAGTAATCTTGTTTCAGGGTGTAGGTCTCCTAGGGTTGGCTGTAGCTTTTCCCTGTAGAACGACTCGGTGATGAGGGTAACCATGGAGCCCGTATCCACTAAGCTTTTCACAGGTACTCCGCCAATCCTCGCCACCACTGTGGGACTTGTCCCGACAAACTTTTCGTTCTGAAAAAGAGAATTGGAGCCACTACAGTTCCTCTCCACGGCGTGGCTCACTGCCGTGGAGAGCTGGAGTTTGACTCCTTCTGTGGTGCTGCTGGTGCCTTGTCTTTCAGGGGCTTTGGGCAGTTCGGCCGAAGATGTCCAAGCTCGTGGCAGTTGTAACATCTCCTCGGACCACGTGGGGGACTTCGTGGTGGTGATGGGCTTGCTAACTTCATGGTAAGTTGGGTTAGCAGCTTCTGCTGCTCATCCAGCAATTTTTGTTGCTGCATGAGCTTCTCCACCAGGGCCTTCTGTCCTGCTGTAAGCTCTTGGATGGCATTTACTTGGTTGCTCTCCACCAACACCTCCTTGGCCGCTGCATGGCGATGTGTTCCTCTATCTGTGTCTTCCGAGCTACGATAGGCCTCTTGCCTCACCTCGTTGAAGGTCTTCTCGGGATGTTCTCTGATATAGCGCTTGAGATCCCTGCGCAACAGGTTGTCACGCAAGTTCTCAACGAATGTGTCTCTGAGGTTCTGGTCCTTGTTTTCCAGGGCTCCTACGTGTACTCTGGTTATGTGCTCCGCCATCGACATCAGGGCATGGGCAAAGTCCTGGATGGGCTCCCTGTCACCTTGTTTTCTGGCGAAAAACCTCTGGAGAAGCTGGGTCTTGGTGAGCTTCTCCCCGAAGACGTCTCTTAGAATCCTGAAGAAACCCTCCGGGTCTGTCCAGTCATCCGCAGGCCTTAGTCGAACTTCATCTCGAGCCGCTCCTTCTAAGCTATGGTACAGGAAATCCACCGCCTCTTGATCAGTTAACTTCTGGGCAGCCACAGACCTCTGTGCATCTGCTATCCAGTCTTCAAGCACCTTGTCGTCTCTGCCACCAGCATACTTTCTCAGCTTCTTCTCCCTTGGCACTGCCACTTTCACCACTGGTGCAGGAACAGGTTGGGCAGGGGGTCCTCCTTCAGCCTGCATGCCATCCAGCTGTGCCTTGAGTGCAGCCAATTGCTCTGTGAGTGCAGCCACAGCTTCTTCTGCCATGATTTCAGTCTCGTTCCCGTTGGTAAATAATCAGTAACTACTAATGTCAACTTTCTTGCAATCCCACTTCTGACACCAAAAATGTAACCGGCGGCAAGGCGCTCAGCTATGAATCAGATTGCAAGTGGTTTTGACAAAAGAATTTATTGAAAAATTCACACAACTTTACAATACATGAAAAAAAAACGGGAACGAGATTACAGGATATCTCTAATGCAAACAAGAAAAATATTTACAATGAGATAAAATAAATTTGTAGCTTATCTAAATAGCTAAAAAGTTATGAATAAAATACAGTTTTGCTGGATATAAATAGAAACGGAAATACGTAAATTACGTCACAGGTAATTTGAATATTGCATACTGATTAGCAGTGTTTACAATACGCGAGTGAAAATTACTAGGTTGCAAAGTTTAATGTACAAGTCGGTAAACCGTTTAAAATGAACTAAACCAATGGAAAAAGCAATAGGAAAAATTGACTAGAGGTTAACTATGGCTTTAGGTAAGTATTTTAACCTTTGTTTATGACAAACTAAGAATTACACGGTTTACTGAACACGCGGTCGCGACAATGACCTTGAGTGTAGAGTTTAAGTAGCGAACAAATTAAAGGTTGGAAAGAAAAGGTCTTTTATCCCGCAGTGAAGGCTATTTATCGTAGTAAAAAGGTTAAACAAGCGAGTAAGGCGGTAGCGATCCTATAGTAAACGTTTTAAAGAGTTTAAAAGACAAGATACACTCAGCGTGATTACTAAATTACTACTGCGTGAATAACTTTGTACTAAATTACGCGCTAATGCGACTAGCATTACAACAACATGAAACGAATGCTTAACAAATATGTAGAAAATCTAAGCTATAAAATATAACGACTAGTTAACGATATTAACATAGATTTGTCCTAAATCTATCCTAGGTAAAAGTGTAAAAGGCTTCAAAGATTCATACCTTTACATCGTAGAGAATTCCTTGTCTTGATATGTGCAACGTCTTCAAGAACTTTTACTACACTGATTTAAGCTTAGTTTGGGCCTATTTTTATGGAAAAACCTGCATTCTTAAGACCTTACACATCCTACGCAATGTTGCACGCCCTAGGCGCAAACAGGATGTCCCAAACACGAACTTACGTAAACAAGCGCCAAACCTAGGCATGACTCACTGTAATGTAATTACGTACGGAAATTATTTCTTGCTTACGCATTTTCCACGCAAACAGTTAACTAAAGAATTACATTCCTATGTGTACACGAGGCATTCCTAATTAAAAATATAGATTTATGACTAAATAATTACTGTCCAAAATAGTGTCTTTTGACTCTGTCACACATACAGTACGTATTGTTTATCATGATAATGTCTCACCTCTCATCACTCCTACTAACACCTGAAAGGTGGGTGGTAGTAAGGGTGTCTCCTGAAATTTTTCCTATTGAAAAAAATTAAAAATTATAAACTTAGTGTGTTACTTGCCAGAGCAAAAATGGTATGCCAACATTCTCTTTCCCATATTCCCCCCACCCGGCCAGCTGGGGGGTAGGGAGTATGGCTTTGGGAAAGGACATGCGTAGATGAAGGCAAGAGGTCTACTATGCACTTACTGGGTGAAGTCTGTTTCTTGGCTCTTGGAGACAAAACAGATTCCTGAGAAAGAAAGTTAAGATACACACAATAAGATTAAAAAAATAAACAAAATCAAGTACCAAGAATTACTAAATAGACATCTTTAGCTGACTTGTGCATATAATATGTTTTCCCATTTCAGATCATACGTCATTCGCTAGAGTATCATTTCTTTGTTTAATGGTTGTGCACGAGAAGACACTTGAATATGGATACAACTTAAGCAAAAAATCTTAAGAATAACACTTCTGTTCTGAAATGTGAATGAATGAAAATTATGCATTCAGCTTTTTCATCCCACATTTTGGACCAGTGATGAAAATAAAAGTGGAAACATTTGGAATACTTACTGGAACATTTTCTTTTATTGTATTTACTTCATCATTCACAAGTCCTGTTGGAGCTAAAAAAATAAATGAAAAAAAGCTACTTTATAAAATATCAAGAAAAAGATTTTGGATTTTTTAAAAATTTTATTTATTTTCATTTTATAATAACTAAGACTATGAATTATATATTTTAATACCTGAATAAGAGCACCTTAATTGGGATGAGGCTTCCCTAGTCTGTTCCACCCAAGCTTCTAAAAAAAATTATTATAATTATAATGGATCCATGCAAATGAGATGTAAATGAGACATGTACGACAAGCATTGTTTCAACCCGATAGCCTCACTTGTATGATTCTTAAACAAAAGAATATTGCATTGTGGCTCAACAATAACAGCTATTAGTAGTAGACTAATGAAAAGGCTAGTTTTCTCTTATAAACTGTGTAATGGTTGAGGAGTAACACATCACTTGAACGTTAAAATATTTTAAAATTTGGCTGCAAATGGTATGAATTAAATATGAAGTTTCCTAGATTGAAAATCATTACCTTTGAGAACCAATTTTACTTTTCTATTTTTACAAACATCGACTGGAGAATACCCCTGGTCATCTACTATCGTAACATCAGCACCACTGCTGAGAAGAGCACTAGAACACCTCTCATGTCCATGGGCTGCCTGTGCATTTTTAAAAAGTAGAAGAGTTAATTTTTACAGAATGACGTACAGATGATGATAAGGGTGGTGCTGATGGAAGTGCTTGTGGTGATGTAAATGATGTTGATAGTAATAATGATATATTATGGTGGTGTTGTTGATGATGATGATTGTGATGTTAGGGATGATGATGATGACGATGAAGGTGATGTTAGGGATGATGATGATGATGATGATGATGATGAAGGTGATGTTAGGGATGATGATAAAGTTGATGTTAGGGATGATGAAGTTGATGTTAGGGATGATGATGAAGGTGATGTTAGGGATGATGATTATGATGATGGTGATGATGATGAAGGTGATGTTAGGGATTATCAAGAAGGTGACTTTTAAATGATGATGAGCAGTAATGATTATCATTATGATGATGATGAGTAGGTTAATTAATATAATGTATAACTATGTATTCCATCAACTTACAGCTACATGCAAAGGTGTCTGGCCAAGCTGTCCCCTAGCATTCACATCAGCACCTCCATTAATCAGTGCAAGAAGAACTGGACGGTTATCATATCTTGATGCCAAGTGAATTGGATGATTGTTGGATTTATCTGACAACTCTTAAGATTTAAAAATAGACTATGTTAATTATTCTTACAAACTTACCATTAATTTTATGAAGGAGTATAAGTTCTTTAAAGCTAAAGATAGTCTGACATGAACTCTAATTAATATTGGGAGTTGTAAAAGTTTTGATGTTGTAACCCAGTAGTTACCGTGATTGTAAATGAATTTTTGTAAGCCAGTAACTACTGGTGTTGTAAAAGCTTTGATATTGTAACCCAGTAGTTACCGTGATTGTAAATGAATTTTTGTAAGCCAGTAACTACTGGTGTTGTAAAAGCCTTGATGTTGTAACCCAGTAGTTACTGTGATTGTAAATGAATTTTTCCAAGCCAGTAACTACTAGCCTTGATGTTGTAACCCAGTAGTCTGTATGAGTCTGTAAGTGGTTCACTTACCTAACTTGGAGTTGGTATCCTCAATAATCAAGTTGGCCATATCTTTTGCTTTAGGTCCCATGTTGTGTGTGATGTAATGCAGTGGACTTTTACCATCACTGGCAGTAATAGAACAGTCACTAGATGGGAAAAAAACAGTATGACTTTATATTAGGAGACATTTTTGTGATGTTTAAGCTACACATTAATATCTTAAATTCTCAGACCCTGACCCCACCTGTTCCAACTCCCCACCCCCTCATGGGGGAGGCAGACAAGTAAGAATATTTTCTGGAACTAAACTATATACAAAACTTACGCTTTGTGTTGTAATAATTCTTTGACTACTTCAAGAGGATTATATCCCTTCTCTGCTATATTCTTCTCAACTAAAACACATAGTTAAACACCAATCAGCTATAATAAATACTCAATTTTAAGGTTTTATGTTCAGTTATCAACCACAAGGCACAGTTATCAACCAATCAGAAAGAGCATATACAACGTGACTATAGAGAGGTTTTGTACCATCATGTGAAGGCAGCCATGTTGGATAGCAGGAACAATACAATGATGTTTTATATGAAAAAGAATTCAATTTCAAAGAGCAATGGAATCGTATTGTTCTGCCATCTAACCACAGGCAGTCCAAGCTGTATTATGGGTGCCAACATGTGATGGTGCAAAGTCTCTATATACTAAAATAGATATATTATATGGTAGCAGCAAGAGGGCATACTTTTTTCAAAGAGATTGACATCTCTAGTTACAAGGAGGAGTGGTGTCATTCCATCAGCATTTTTACAATTTACATCAAGACTGGCCTGTGACGACTGCAAAAAATAAAAATCATTTATCATTTATCATGATATAGTCTTTACACTATTAAAAGTGAATGGCTCTAGTCATAGTTTCCACTCACAAGTAATTGTCTAAGTATTTGTAAATTCCCTTGCCAGGCAGCTTGCAGCAAATGCCGATGAGATGTACCTAAGAAATAAAAGAGAAAATATGGTTATTATTGATATATCATCAATGATTATTAAAATCAACCTATAAATTTTAAAAGCAACTATATATCACTGATGTAAAGTCTCACCTTGCCTTTCTACAGAAGCTGAAATGAAAAAGAAAAAGGTTCACTCAGAAATAATCACCTAATATTGAGATTTGTCTGCACTTTTCTCTCACCTCTCAGGTTTGATTCCTGGACTTAGCATCACATGCGAGTAGAGTTTGTACTAGGTCTCTCCCTTGATTGGTGGGGTCTCAGGTTTGATTCCTAGACTCAGCATCACATGTGAGTAGAGTTTGTAAGGTCTCTCCCTTGATTGGTGGGGTCTCAGGTTTAATTCCTGGACTTAGCATCACATGCGAGTAGAGTTTGTTAGGTCTCTCCCTTGATTGGTGGGGTCTCAGGTTTGATTCTTGGACTTAACATCACATGTGAGTAGAGTTTGTTAGGTCTCTCCCTTGATTGGTGGGGTGTGGGTTTGATTCCTAAACTCAGCATTACATGTGAGTAGAGTTTGTTAGGTCTCTCCCTTGATTGGTGGGGTCTCAGGTGTGATTCTTGGACTTAGCATCACATGCGAGTGAATTTAAAGGCCTTTCTCATGATTCAAGGGTTTTCCCAATTCTCCAATTAATATCTTCCCTTCATAAAATTTACCCCATTAAATCAAAGGTAAATTACAGCCTGTATAAGTGGCTCTTGGGAGGGAGATTGGGGAAGAGGGAGAGAGGGAGGGTTATCCCCCTCCCCAGCCCTTATCTCCATTCCCCTCTCCCAAGTAGAGCTGCTCATGCAGGCTAATCAAATGTAATCATTACAGATCATTCATCTAAAAAGTGCCTTACCAAGCAACATTGGAATCATAGAGTCTGGAGCCAAGTCAAAAATTGACTGCCCTTGATCATTAAGTAAAGTAATATCTGCGCCATAGTTTAATAGCATCTTAACGATCTATGAAAAACATAAAACATGTGTTACTCAGTTTAGGGTCCCCCGGTTCAGCCATAGCTATTAACTCTGGTTCAGCCTATTACATCATTCTACAGAGACTGATATTTTTATGAAAGGAGCTTGTGTCACTGTTGGAGCAGAACATGTGAAATGGCTGTGAAACACCTGTGAAATTTGGGAACATGTGAAACGGAACATGTGAAATTTCATGATTGAAAGCTTAAAACACGTGAAATTTTGAAACATGTGAAATCTGACATGTGAAATTTGGGAACATGTGAAACGGAACATGTGAAATTTCATGAGTGAAAACTTTAAACATGTACATGTCGCTGACTATAAAACAAGCTAGATCAATGGCGTCCACAATTTAGGGGTATATATTAATGGTAGTGTTGTAAATTGGCCAGGATATTTTTGAGAGGGGGCTGCACTTTTTTATATATTTCCACCTAATAATAATTATATAGAGTCCCAATAGTAAATTATTACATATAAGGACATTAATATTATTCATAGTACTAATATGTCATGTCATAAACATGATGGTAGCATGTGAGTCATTCAACACCATAGCTTGTCCATGCGGCAACCATGCTCTTTTACATGCTGCAACCATGTATTTGCATCATGTGTATAACAACCTAAATGAATTCTTAATTTTCAGGCAACTACACAAAAATATTTACACCAGATATATAAGAACGAAAGGTCTTTTGCACTTCATATGCTGTTTTTAAGTACTAAAACTAAACAAAAATAATCTGATAATCTTACATTTACATGGTTTCTCGAAGCTGCAAGAACGACAGCTGTGTTTCCAGTGGTCTTGTCCTTGTAATTCAAATTCACGTTCTATAAAAATAAAGTATTAAAGATAATAATCTTGACTTTGCAGTAGGGATGAAGAAAAATCAGAAAACAATATGACGAATGATATCATAATAACAAATAACTTTATAATGATTAGTAATAACGTTATGTTATTAGCGAATGTACATTTCATAACCGAAGATTTTTATAACTCTAAACTTATTTTAGCCATATTTCTTTAATGTCTATGCTAGCTAGGTATAAATAAGTTTACTTACAGAATTTTTAGATGAACGAGCTAGAAAATTTCGTATTCTTTCTTCTTCTCCATTCTAAATAAAGAAAACAGATCAACGAGTTTATTTTAAGGCTTCACGTCGCTTTCAAATGGTACACAGTTTTGTGTAGATAATACCTTTGCAGCTTTGAGGAAAAGATTATGTAAGTATTCATTCGCTCTGCAAAAAAAAAAAAATACAAAATATACGAATTGAATGAGGTTATATTTGGAGAAAGACTGAAAATTCAATTTTCAAATAAAGTAAATAAGCAAACCTTCCGCCATTATAAAAGACTCTTGTGGATAACTCGTGGTAATGCGATAATAAATTTGGATTTCGGTACGATTTTGCTCGTACTTTTTCCCCCTTTGACTGTCTATCCTTCGCCATTTTTTAAATTACAGCTATTTTGTACAACCAAAAGAAACTTTTACCACCTCCATTAAATTAATTTGGAAAAATTATTGATCAAAATTGAGATTCAAGTGCGAAAGGGTCACTTCATGATTTAATTTATTCATGTAGGTAATACGAGTTGTATATACCCAAACTCCATGGCAACACCCAATTAGAGATGCCCATTGGGAATAGGGACCACTACGTCATCTTGCCGCCAAATTTACGGTTCTTGCGTGTTATACTTTTAGGATACGTGATTATGATAAAATAAAACTGTTTTGTCCCGCACTTTTGAAAGCATTGTTTCACTTATGATTAGTTTGTAGTATTTTGACTTTAACGCGTCTACCAGACATGGACACAAGTTTACTAGCCCGCGTTCATTATACCGGCTGAACGCAGGCTAAACTTTACCGAATAGACTGTAAAATTTCGTTAAGTTTGATAGTTTTCTCCCATACATTTACATCTTTGTCTCACTAGCCTTGGCTATTTCTTGAAAAGTGTCATGTCTTTAGGTAAAAAATAGAAAAGCTAAATCACTGAAAGTTCATAAAACTCATGAACACGTTAAAGGTTTGGATGAATATTGAAATCAGCCAAAAATTCATTACTTCTGAATAGTTGCACCCCAAAAAAAATACAATTTGAACAAAATAAACAATTTTTTTTTAAATCTACATTTTATAAACTAGCTCTGAATAAGGAAATTCACGGTGAAAGAAAAATAAAACACATTCAGTTCAAAATCACGCACAACACATTGTTTTAGTGAACTATTATTTTGTTAACTTTGTTAATAATTTTGACGAATTCTTTTCCTTTTCTAGAGTATTAATAAACATTGACTTACCTTTTGCTTTCGTATTTAACTCTTGGAGTAGCATGTTCAATAGTAAAGTAAGGCATATTGAATCAATACTGATACAAGTTTGTGACCTTCCCTCGTAGTAGCTTCCAATTTTCGTAAGTTATTTTGCAACACAGGCGAAGCGGCTTCTCACAAGAAGTGAGTTCATAAGAGTGCATAGAGAGTATACTGACCAAAACGTTTCGTGTACTGAACTAATAAAAATGTGTGCACGTCCCATGTCTTTTATAACAAGTCTTGCGTGTTTCTCGTTCTAATAGTTTCATCGATTTATTCTCACTTTTAAGAGTGTTGCATTGTCTTCCTTAATTCCTTTATTGTTGAGGACTAACATCCCATCCACGAAACGTGTTGCCTTGATTCACATGACCACAAGTTATATTGTTCGAGTTGAAAAATCTAGAATTTCTTTATAGTCAGTGGATTTGTATTACGGTCACCAAAAAGTTCGGAGAAAATTTAGGTAGATTTCTTTAGCTAGCTACTCTAGATCTTTATAAAACAACCGGGAAATCTAAAAATAATTGCAAGATTTGACACCACACTTCAAAATAAAAGGACGGTATAAAAGTCACAGGAAGCCTAACCAGGGAAATCGCCATAGGAATCCTTTACCATCCTTTACATCCCTAGCCATCCTTTAACATCCTTAGCCATCCCTAGCCATCCTTTACCATCCCTAGCCATCCACAGCTACTTACTTGGCTACAGGAATTAGCCGTTAAAATCGCCACAGGAAGCCCATCCCAGTTTTGAAGAGCATATTCGAGCAATCTCAAATTTAGAGATGCCTTGCACATGCAATAACAATACCATAGTTAATTACCTTATGAAGAGAAGGATGGCAAGCCAATGGTGTTACTGTACGAGTACGTACCCTTCAAGAATTAAAAAAAGGTTAATTTCATGACATGTGTATATGATTCTAAATAATCAACCCTTGCTTTAATTTCGAGGCCTGCTATTAAGTCTTGTTTCAACTTCAGAAATTTTGGATTTAAAACTTTTAATCCATTCAGGCTGACTTTGGCAATCAATCGTTTGAGAGGTGTGATATTACATTATCATCGAAATCCTCAATACAAAACAGAAAAAATTAAATAGCTTATTTTTAACACTTCCCTGCTTTATTTGCAAGCAAAAGTTTAGATGAAAGACCTTTCTCATAAATACATTTTAATTATTATTTCTAGTTAATTTGATTTCTTTTTTGTATTTTTGGTGACAGTTATTTGTTTGTATTGACAAGAGATTAAGATTAAGATTAATTAATTAATTAAGATTAATT
Organism: Actinia tenebrosa; assembly: GCF_029948245.1. Taxonomy (NCBI): domain Eukaryota; kingdom Metazoa; phylum Cnidaria; class Anthozoa; order Actiniaria; family Actiniidae; genus Actinia; species Actinia tenebrosa. The sequence goes on from NW_028292584.1 coordinate 4,344,696, forward strand.
AAGATTGAATGGATTTAATTTTTTTAACAATACTCTAGATTTAAAATCTAGGCTTTTGAAAAGTTTTGACTTAACACTAATCACTATTATCAACACTAAGCACCCAGTAATGTAAAAAATAAATGTAGTAAAATCCCACAAAAAGAAGAATATTTTATCAACTAGTGACTATAAACCAGCATTGAATTCTAAATTTTAGTTTTTGTAGAAGATTGCAGTCTTTTTTGTTTCTTCCTCAACAGCTTTGTCAATACTTTTGTTTGTACTGTTGTCTGCTTTTTCAAAGTGGCAATTTCTTCTTGCAATAGTCTATTATGTTTAATGATTTCATTAGTTTTCTGTACCAATTGTTGTAGGTCATTCACAGAACAACTATGGTCATCATCACTGTTTTGACTTGTAGATGGCTCACTTGATGTCTTGGATGTTTCCGATGAATACATTAGGTGCAATTGAATAAAATCTTCAACTGAGTGAATTTCCTTGTCATCTTCAACAGCTTTTCTGTCAACTTCTGAAGCAAGCTCACATTCATCAACCCCTTCTTTATTAAAGGTTTGAATCCAATCCTCGTCATCGCTTAATGAGAGGCACACAGCTTCTGAGTTGGCCATAGTGCAAGCCATCCTGTAAGGTTCTTCAACTCTTGAACTCTCTTCCCTGCTTGTAAAATCAAAATTACAGCTTGTACTTGTACTGGTTGAAAACTGGAGGCCATCTTGTTTAGGTTTGGGTTTTGGAGCAGCAATGGTGTCAGCTGATGAAATAAAGTTCTCAATTACTCTGTCCCCCATTCTGGATCGCCCCCCAATAAGACCTGAGGACTGGTTTGGCGGTAGAGAGAGATTCCTTGACACTTGTGTTGGAGAGAGAAGGATGTGGTTATAGACATTGTGGGACATGGCTTCAGGTCCAAGAAGGTTGACCATGGATGCCTTTGGATCTGCCACAGCTTTACAGTCTGCCATATCTAGAACGTCTATTTGATTAACAACTTATTAGCAAAGATTTACTAACTTAATCGAGTGGCAGAGGTGGGAGGTGGGAAATGGTGAGAAGAGGAGGCGGTTTTATGATACTTGGTTGACAGAGGTCTATAGAAAATTTACCAAATGCACCAGGTGGCCTTACAATTATTTCAAAAAAGGTTTGTGAAGGTTTTTCACCAATGCACTTATTTCGATTCGTAGAGGCTTCGACCTTGTGCCAATACTCACCTCTAAAAGTCCCAAAAAACTAAAAATTCTTAATAAAAGGTATATATATGTGTGTGTGTGTGTTTAAATGCAGTCTGTCCTTGTCTGCCCGGGCGAAAGTGTTATTTTGTTTTCCCAAGTCATAATCAACCCGGTATCACTATCGAAAGATAATCAAGATATCAAGAAAGTTATAGTTTTTTTGAAAAAAGTTTTTATATGGACGCGATCAAAAGAAAACTATCTTAAAAAACAAGATATTTCTTACCGGTTTTGATATTCTTGGCCTTGAAGACAGTCGAAATAGGTTTGTTTTATTACGGATCTAATATTTAATGGCGGATCTGGAGGATATAAACAACAGCGCACGTGCACAGTCATGACGTCATTCGCGTGCCAAGTCCCTTGAACACACGTGCAAGGAGACTGTGAAAGGATGTTGCAACGTGACTCGGAAAAAATAAAATCTTAAAAAATTGTGGCCTTGCAAAGTTTTCTAAACAATTTAGATTAACTTCTTAACATATTACGAAAGTATTTATCGAATATTTAGGCTATCTTCTGAATATTTTCTTCCTTTAAATTTTAGCAGATTCAAACCACAGGAAGCCCGAAATGAGAGACCTATTTTCATTGTTGATTGTGTTTTGTCCAAGATAAAGTTTCTGAAGACTTTTTGATCGTGTTTAATTGATAAAATTTATTTATTTTGATAACTTCGACGAACTGGGATCCTCTTTTCAAATAACCAATCACATGTAGAATGAAAGCTGGAGCCAATCAGAAAACTGAAGTGCAAACGAAGCTGATGACGTCAGATAATCACAAGATGCATTTCTAATTTAATTTCCACACCTCGTTGCTTGCTCCTGATTGGCTAATGCTGGACGGTAACTATTTCCCCTTTTCTTACTTGGGAATTGTCATCAATTCTTTTTTTCCAGTTGCAAACTTGATGTAAATTCATCTTCAAATTTTCAGCAAACTTTGAAGATTACACTAAAACGCTTTAGAAGAAGATTTTCACTTTGGAGAATTTCCCCAAAATATAAGTTAAAATATTAAGTTGTTTTAATGTGGATTTGTTTTTCCATCACCTTATCACTGGAAAACAAACACTGATGGCATGATTCCATTGTGCTTTGTTTCTTGTGATATGACGTAATTCATAAGACTAATTAATTCAGTTCTAACTAAAATCAGCGAATGACCAAGGGGGGATCCAGTTGAAATTTTAGGGAGGGAGGGGAGCTAATTGAGTTTAGGGGGGGGGGGGGTCTAATTTGAGTTTCTTCCTTCAAAACAATAAAAAAGCATCTAATTCTTCAGTTATGTTTTTTATTTATTTTTATTATATATTTTTTTTCGTAGGATCTTCGGACTCCAAAAGTGGGACAACCACTGCTGCTCCAAGAGGTGAGAGTCTGAAGAAGAAAGAGCATAGAAGTCCTCTCCCCGGACGACCGCCATATTGAATTGGAGTCGGCCGAGAAGGCCCTGGGTACGAGGTTTAAAAAAACGTCTCGGGAAATTTTTCCTTTTATATTTGAGTGTTTACATTGATTATATTGAGCATTTACAGCCTCTAAAAATCAGTGATGACAATAAAAAAAATCAATAATTGTTTGCAAAGTTTTCTGATAAGAATATGTTTTTCTATCTTTTTTCTAGACACTTTGCAAACCAAAGATGCCACAGCTACTCCAGCACCTCAAAGAACATTGCGGGGTAAATTTTCTATTTAAATATATATATTTTTGTTTGTTTGTTTGTTTGTTTGTTTCAACAATTACAAAAATTCGGCGTTATTTTGTATAATTCGTTTTTATATTCAGTCATATTTGGGTGGCGAATTATCATTAAAACTGTCGTTTGAAATGTTAGAAAACACTCGGCATGAGTCGAATTATCTTTTGTTAAAAGAATTGAAAGAAAACGGAAAGGCTAAATTATCATTGAAATGCTTTAGTTCAAGCAACTAAACTAATCTCAAGTTTGCAAGTTGAAATCATTGAGAACTCATCATGGAGGTGTTGTTCGTAAATGAAACCGGAGCTCGAAATAAACGGGAATTGTAAGGCTTAAAACTTCTTTAGAATAAGAATCACTTGTTTTTGAATAAAAGAAATTACCAAGAGTTCGACAGGTGTGATGACTAAGCGAGATACGAAATTAATATTAACAGACAATAAGAAAAGCTTGTGAGCTATAGCTAAAATTAATAAATTCAAATAATCTTATTCAGCTCATAGCGGTTACAGTCATGAATTTCAAAGCAAATCTCGTAATTGATGTTTTCAAATTTTTCAATTAGCTCTGGCGTCGTCATGGAGACGAAAATTTGGCTTTGCGCACTAATATAACGTTTTACCGACTTGCCCTCATCCTTAGCGTGAATCGTGACGTAGCCTTTGCACATGATCACAATACAAGAAGCCAGAATCATTTCGAAGTCTTTGACTCGTTAAAGGCTTATTGTTTTGGAAGTAAAGTATGACTTTCTCGTTTCGACGACTTTTCTTCGTTTTCGCCTTTTCATTTCTCTTAATTTTGGTCACAGGTAAGCGTTTTAAAAAATATATTTTCATAATTACACAGATATATTGTAAGAATCTTCGGTGGACGATGTATGTGTTTTTGTAAGTGTTTTGCCAACAGATGGAAGTACCAATGATATATGAATAGCAAGAATAAGACTAACGATGTCTGAGAACATGAATATTATACTTTTTACATTTTACTTGAAATTATTATTTACCTCAATACAAAAAAAATGGGAGAAAATATTAGCATGACATTTAATCTTTCGAAAAAGGATTACTTCAAGGTATAGTCATGGCCCAAAATAAAGTTTTTAAAGTTATAAATAAATGATGAGAAACTAAAAAGAGTTTATAGTACACAAATGTAAATTATTTCGATCGCTATTCAAAGCCGGAGTCCTTGATATCAGTGTAATTGTGCTTGGGGCACTAGAAATTGTCAGTATTCGCGTCTAAAAAATGAAAAATCGTAACTGAAATTTTTCAGTCTCTTGATTAGGAGTCGTAGACATTGCTAGTTTAATGAAACAGTGTTATTTTTCGCACTACGGCGTTATTTTTTCCTATTTTCCGTGTGCAAACAGAGGACACTTTTCTCACTGTTTACTCTCCTGACATTGTTACTCCGTTTATTATATTCTGATATAGAAGTATAGTTTGTGAACTAGTTTTTCGATATTTTTTACCTTTCTCCTAGACTCAATACTAATTCTCGTTCATAAATATTTTCGCAAATTATTTGTGGTTAAAAGAAAATGCGTTTTCAAAGCGAGTCTTTTGAAAAAGAAAATTAAAGTTGCAACCAAATCTTCTATAATGGTCGTTAACTGAAATATTTCTTTCTTTAAATGTTACCACGCGCGTTAATACTCAGAAGCGATAAAAAGATTTTTGAACACTACTAAAAAATAGCCAAATATTTGGTATTTTTTAATACGTTAAGAAATAAAATAGTTTGTGTTTATTATTCACAGTATATTGATTAAGAAAATAAATAAAAAATACTAAATGGTACCAAAAAATAAGTAAATAGAGAATAGGAGAAGCTTCAGACTCGCATAAAGACTCAACCATATTAAAATGTCACTAAAAGATAAAGTATTGTGAATGATCAACTTATTTTTATGAAGCATAGATGTTTATCCCTTCAGGATTTGAATCCTGATTTGATAAAGAGTATAGCCTAACCGCTTACTGGAGATTTTTTATTGTTAATTAAGAACAATATCCCCGACGTTTTACACGCGTTTAGATCTGTCCGCAAAATAAGACTGATAAATGACCTTAAATTGAATAGGACAAGGAGCCAAGTGATTGGAAAATTACAACTCGAAAAATGCAAAGTTTGCTGTCAATTTGAAATGATTGAATCTGATGTTTTCTATCTAACCGGTTGTAGTGTTTTTATTATTTCTTTTCGTATAAAATTTTCCTTGACTTTATCGAAACTAAAATATTTCAAGAGTCAATATGTTCCTTCGTAAGATAAAAAGATTGTCAAACGTTAATGAATATTAACCTAAAATTTTTAATTACTGTGCGCTTTTTGACAAATTCGTATGTGTAGAGATCATGATCGCTTTGCCAGCTTTCATAAATGGTTTGCGGGCTGTAAACCAATCAAAATCGGGAATTGAAACCCATCAACCAATCATGTGCGTTTATCAGAACCATGATAGCTTTACTGGATTTTAAATGTTTCCGTGCTCTAAGCCAACTAGACGCATATCTGCGAGAACTCGGGCTTCATAGCAGAAAATCGAAAGAATTCTTCGTGAACACTGTCATCCTTCTGACGAAACCTTGAAAAATTCCGCCATTACTCGACCATGTGCTTATGTGGCGCATACTACGCACGCGTATAGAACTTGCGCATGCGCTTTGAACGCAACTGCGAGCGATTTGTGACAGAACGCAAATAAAGCCCAATTTATACCTCGGGCATTTCTTCGAAAGCCCGAGTAATTAAAAAGAACTGAGACTCACCAACCATTCCCTTGAGTACTATTTCTTTTATGGAGATTTTTACTTTGAGCGGTATGTTTTGCCATTCAGACCACATGTCATTTCCTCGAGTATTATTTCCTCATTGAACCGAAGAAAAGGAAATTCCTTTTTTTGTCCCAGAAATATTTAATTTATGCAGTATCTAAACTGAATCTTTTTCTATTTCAGTTACACCAGCTGCTCCTGTTCGGCCCGGCGATGACGAGTAAGTACCACGCTATTGACGACTGCATGTCATTTTTACTTTTTCAAATACTTTTTTTTTAATTGACACATGTTAATGTATTTACACAGATTAACTGATTAAAACCTATTTTTCATCAGAGCAAAAACAAAAAAGTTCAATTCTCAGAAAGACGATGGTCCAATTCTCATGACGAGGGATGAAATCAGTAAAGTGGCTGGAGAAGCTCTGGCAAATGCCACCGTAAGTTGAATTGCGTGACATAAAAAAGTAATGTTGGTCGTTGACACCCGGAAGTAACAGAAGACAAAAGCGTTACACACCCCTGGCTCTGTACTGGATCTTAGTCGAAGTGTAACATATCCGGTCAAAAGCGTGAAACGAAGTATATAGAATGTGTGACAGACCTAGTAAAACCATGACAACCTAATGGGCATGCCCTACACAGGAAACGCAGTTACAGCTAGATATCGAAAGCCGTGACAAGTTTGTCACAATCAAATAGCAGAGCGTGACAGAAGTAAAAATGTTCTTTCTTTTTTTTTTTTGTTGCCAGGCAAAAAAATTGAATATTCTTAACGACACTCAGCTTGAAGGTGTTGGCGAAAGTTTGGCAAGAAGCAAAAACTCTACTGCTGTGGTCGCTGTGATGAGAAAACTGACAAAAGTTAAGGCGTTAAAACTGGTAGCAAAAATGGCGGTAAGTCCAATGACCTGTGGAAAAGAAATACTCTCTGGGCTGATCAGAGAATGGAAGAGCTAGCTCACAGATTGTGTTGCACCCTAAAACAACTCTCTGGGCTTATCAGAGGTGACAGGGCAGGGCTTGCAGATCGAACTGGCATTGAGCATGTTACGTTCGGTTTTGCTGCGGGAGAAAAACGGAAAACCTGAGAATAAGTGAGAAAAAGTTTTTAAACTTTCTTTTTCTTAGTGGTTTAAAACCATAGAGGTGAGAGGAGAGTGCATTACTGTTACGTCATCAATGATTTGGCCATTACTAATAATAATACTCAAGAAAATGACACGTGGTCCTTGTTTTTCCAGAATTCATTAAAAAAGTTGTCAAGACGAATCCAAGCAAATCTCATGAAGGAAATCAAGAAAAAGTTTGGTGATGATTTGTCAACCATTTCCAAAGACGACATCAAGCGCCTTGGTCCTAAAGTACTTCAACAAGTCAGTAAAGATGACATCAAGAAGCTGATTAAAAAGAGGGACGCCTTTGATGCCCTGTAAGTGTTTGCGCAGTCATGTGGCATGACATTAGCAGTGACCAGGGGTTGATCCTGGATAATTTTCGGGGGGGGGGAGGGTGCACCCTTTGCTTACAAACTCGAACACCAATAAAGCAGTAGATATCAGCTCATTTAGAGGGGCTGCGCTCCCCTGCAACCCTCCCCTAGATCCGCCCCTGGTGGCTAGTAACGAATTAATCGGTGACCCTAGTTTCCAAGATCGTAATAGAATTCAAAAGTTGATTTTTGTAGATGGAGAAAAACCGGAGGAAACCCCCGAAGCGCATGAGGATCGAGCCCATGATCACAGTAGTGCGTGAGAGAAAAACCCGGAGAACTCGGAAACAACCCTCGTAGCGGCATGAAGGAACTGATAAAATCACTATAGAACTAAGGTCCCCTTCACAGTTCCCTACACCATCTTGAAAAGTAGCCGTGCATGCCTTTACATCGAAGCCAAACGAACGGTGACCTTGCAATGATAGACCTTGTCTCTATCATTGCAAGCTCGTCGTTCGTCTCGCTTCGATTTAAAGGCACGGCCAACTTTCAAGATGGCGCAGGGAACTATGAAAGGGACTATACTATAAAGAAAATTGTTGTCAACCCTTTGCAAATGTTTCTTTTAGCTCGGAAGAACTTGCAAAAAGTCAAGACTTACGAGACAGCAAGAGGAAGGCTATTGCTGAAGGCGCCAAAACACTCCATGGAAATCCAAACACCTGGGACAAAGACATCGTCGGCAAATATGGTGGATTTGCTCGTCCAGCTGATTTGGACAAAATAAGCCCAAACGCGGTAAGTACATTAAATAGAAGTTCTAACTCGTATAATACCCTTATGGCATGTGACGTCAAAGCAGCCAAATTTGGAGGACAAAACAAAATAATTTCAATCTCTTGGGAATTGGAAACCTCCATGTTCTGCATTCCGATGTGCTGCAAATGGTCATATAACTTATATCCCGGGCAATAATGGTTTCTATGGTTACATTTTTCAGATTAAGGGCGCTCTAGACCAATTAGCAAAAAATATGGGAATTAAAAGGGTTAATGCTCGAAAGATCTTGTCTAAGCTTGGAGAAAGTAATGGTCTTGGAAGACCGGGAAACTGGAATGCCACGACTTTGAAACGGTAAGTTAGTGATTAGTCTCCCTCGCAGCCGCTCTTAGTTTCGTCACGCAACGCTCACTCCCTTTGCGTGACGACACTGCAGGGGAGACTAGCTAGGGCTTTGTATGCTGTGACGCAGAAAATCTCAATATGCATATTCGAATATCAAAGTCATAGCTATAGATTAATTAATAGAAATATTCCAGTGGAAAAATCGGTTTAGTGTATTGGATTTGATTGGACATTTACACTAACAGGCAATGTAATAATAAATAATAATTTATTAACTTATATTGCGCAAGAATCAACATTGCTGTTTCCTAATGCGCATTACAATCTAGTGTCCCCTGTTGCAAGTCGTCCATGAAATCAAAAATCGACAATCGGAAGTTTGGTAGTAAAATGCAGAGAAGCAATTAAATACCGCAGTCCTGTTCCTAGTTCATCTAGCTTATGTCAAACGTTGAACTTCACATGAGACGAACCTAATGACATCAAAGAAGATCGCTTTGTTATCCATTGTTTCAATAAAATTCGGCCCATGTAAAGTTCAACGTTCAACGTCAGCCTTAGCAATTCCGTGCTGGAAATCGGATTTCAAACGATTAATTGATTAATTAAATGTCGTCCTTTATTCTGCTGCCAGACTCGGGGGACTAGCAAAGGCTCTCAAACCGTCTCACATTAAAGAGATGGACCCGACTGCTCTCAAGGATTCTTTAGCAGTGTTAGGAAAACTGGATCTCTCGAAATCCCAGGTAAATGCAAGGGACAGTAATACTGATTCCTAAATAAATAGACTTTTTTAGCTTTGTTGTTTGTTGTGCCACTCTTGGTTGACTCTTTCACGGGAATATATTTTAACATTTTCGTCTTGAAAAAAAATTTTTTTCAAGGAAATGTCATGTGATCTGAAATGAGCATCACATGCATGTATGAATGACATCATCAACGTATGACGTCATAAACATATATGATGTTAATATATCACGTCATTTCTAATGCATATGTAGTCATATATTTTGCTTTGTTCCCCCCCCCCCCCCCCCCCCCCCCAACCCCAATAAAAACGTGCCTTCCCTTGCAAGGTTTAAATTTCAAAACTTCAAAATTATTGACAGGCTAGAGCAGTGATAGAGAAAATTGTCGCATCTAAGCCAGCTAATCAATGGTTAAGCGACGATCTGAAGAAAGCAGGAAAGCTGATAATAGGATTTAGCAGGGGTAACTTGACGAAACTGTCGAGGGCTGTAATCAATGAATCACTTCGAGAGCTGGGTTCAGTTAGCCGTGAATTGACTACAGAACAGGTAAAAACTTATTTAGGAACCGTTTCTAGTTTTTTAAGAGGGAGGGGTGGGAAGAAAAAGTAAGCTAACACAGTTTTCTCGACTCCCCCTCTCCCTCCAATCTTGAAGAAAATTTAGGTTCATGTCAAACGTAGAACTTCACATGAGCCGAACCTAATGATATCAAAGAAGACCGTCTCGTTATCCATTGTTTTAATAAGGTTCGGCTCATGTGAAGTTCGACGTTTGACAGGAGCCTTCAAATCTTAAATCTTCGCTCCTTGTAATTCAGGGAACCCTAAAGTAAATCAATGGCAAAACATTCTATTCACTCTGCCTTCTTCTATGAATAATAAAGCACGAAATTTGATGCATGAACGCTACTAAATTTTGATTCGATTATAGCGGAACAAGGGCCACAGGATAGCTTGTTAGCACCTGCCTGTTGAGTTCTACCCTCGTAAAAAAGATACAAGAAAGAACGGGAAGACTGCTGTGTTTCCTTGCCCGTTTCATCACCTTGATTTTAATTAACTTCTGTTTTCGTTGATTTCTTTTCAGAAAAGAGAAATTGCCAAGAAAATCGATAAAGTAAGTAAGATAAAGTAACGTGAGCATTTACTAAATTGTTCACAGGTTTTGGGCTGGTAAGAATATCATTATTCTCTCGTGTTTTCGCAGTTTTCCTTGGGCTTGCTGTGGTAATAATGGCAAGGACAATTATAGATAGCTAGATAAAGTTCGTTTTGAAAATTTTGACAAATTTCCAAGTGCAAATGGCCTATTTTCGTAAACGTTGATCATTGTATATCCCACAATGCACTACGTTCGACAGCATACCACTCTTGGCCCCATAGCTGAGCTATTCTTACTGCGCATGCTCGATGAAATGAGCATGCACAGTAATAATGACTTTATTATGGAGTAAGAGTAGTATCGTGTACGTCATTGCCACAGGAAGCTCAAAATAGCTGAAAGGATAGTATGCTCACATGTATATCCTCGATACTTTCTATACATTGTCTCACGTCTGTATGTTAATTAATATATTTTGCTCCCAGCCCTCAGTGTGGACTAACCGAGGGGCGAAAAAAATTTCTAACCTGTGCTACGGAAAATCGAGCAAAGAACTCAAGAACATTGGTGCTTACGTTGCAAAGGAGCTTGTTGCAGCCATGACTCCTGAAAGACACGCACCAGAGGCCAAAAACAGGGTGTTGAAGAAGAAGGTACTATAAAATGATTGACCTGCTTACATGTCATTCTCAATAGCACCCGCGGTCAATCCGATTTGCTGTCACGACAAAATCAAAGTGTATTCTGAGAACATAAAAGCTTCCAAGGGCTTGTGCCTATGAAATTGTAAAGTACAGCACAAACGAACAAACGAACAAACGAACAAACGAACAAACGAACAAAAGAACAAACGGCAAGCCATACTAGAGTCTGCACAACTGATCTTCTCGTCCCTAACGCTTTCAATACTCTGCTTCTATCCTTTTCAATTCTTTGCATCCTGATCTAAATCAAACTTTGTCATCCTCTCGACCTACCAATGTTTTTGTTCCTTGGAGTATAGACTCATTGATTTATGAAGTACATCTATTGTGTTTAGATTTTCAGCACTGGAAATGTCAATCTAACGATAACAGGAGCAGTCATTAGTTCGATGACCTTGAATGATCTTAAAAACGCTAATCCTAAAAGGGAATTGGGACTAGACCAGCCAGACCAGCCTGCAGAAGAAAAAAAGGATCTGCCTTGGAATCCGGCGCTTGTCAGACAGCTGATTGACAACTTCAAAGAACAAGAGGGACAGCCTGACACATGGACGGAGAAAGTAGTTTCGTAAGCATGTTGTCCTTTTTCTTTTCCTAACAAACTTTTTCCCTTGTGCTTTCTGCTTGTCCTTGTCCTCGTCCTTGACCATCTTGTATTTATTTTTGTTTCTTCTTTTAATTTATGAAAGATTTGTCGTTTTCCTCAGATTCCTCGTAAGCCGTGGGTTGCTAACAGGATGTTCAACAGAGGATATTTCCAAAATAAGACACCTTCCCTTGGAAGACCTTGCGGATGTCAGCGATAGATTGCTTCCGGCACAGGTAAATGACCTTGAATGTGTATTTGAAATAGAGAGGAGAGAGAGGAGAGGAGAGGAGAGGAGAGGAGAGGAGAGGAGAGGAGAGGAGAGGAGAGGAGAGGAGAGGAGAGGAGAGGAGAGGAGACGGGACGGGACGGGACGGGACGGAACAAAGAATGCTAAAAAAAGGCATTGGGAACGGAAGAGGATTTGAAAGAAGGAGGAGAGAATGTGGGAAACGAGTATACATATTTGAAACAGGAAAAATCATGGTAGTTTTTAATCGAATACTTCGTGTTATTAAAAGAGACAAGCTGTCATGAAAAAGTTTAAAGAAGACAAAGAAATAAAGACTCCCACAGATTGTTCCAAACTTACTCGACCAGACATTGAAGCCTTGGGTGTCCTTGCGGGTGACTTCTCCAACGAAGAGCTTGAAAATTTGCAGCAAGATGCCGCTCTAGATGCAGTCAGCAAGATTGGTGAAGACACGAAGCTTGGTAAAAAACCACGAGAATTAATTAGAAGAACCCTAGATATTGCGTTGAAAAAATTGGTAAGAGATGTGATGTTTCACTGTGAAATTCCTCGTAATTTTTTATTTTTTATATTTTTAGTTGCATTTGAGTTATACTGAAGAGATAAAATACAAGTTGTCTGCGTGTATTTACTTAATTCTTTCTTCCATTTTTTCTATTTTCATTCATTTTTTCAATGTTCATTTTCAAAAGGGGAGAGGATCGATTGAAGAAGTCATTGAGGACGACATCCTAGTCCTTGGCAACTTGGTCTGTGGGCTGAGTCCTGAACAAATCGCAAAGATTCCGATGGCGACCTTCAACGCGACAAAATATAATATTGGTGAAAGGACGTGCTTCAGTTCAGAACAGCTCAAGACTCTAGCAAAAAAAGCCAAAGAATCCATTGAGTATGTTAAGACTAGGAATCCTTGTCGTATTTAATCTTATTCTTGAGCCTACGGTACTTTGTCTGCGTGAAGAATCCAGCAAACACTGTTTTCTGATTGGCTAAAAACAACAACGATCAAAATTGTTCAGGAAACTAATTTTCTAGTTTTTGGATTTAAGCTTGTAAATTTGTCTTGCAGCCCACGATCGATGTAGTCACTGATTTTCTGTAGATGCGCAAAACGCTTGACTTATTTTCCAGGCGACATCTTTGCACTGATGTGTCTAGGATTTCCCATGGTGTGTGTTCAGTTGCATTCCCCACTAACCATACCCTTCCTTTCCCTAACGTGTAAGTCAGAGGCTGACCACAGGCACACAAGTACCCAGTTTTATACCGATTGCTTACCTTTGATTGTATTTCATTCAGAGTCGACAAAATGACAAGTGATGATGTTCTTGATCTGGGTACCATCGTTGAGGGGTTAACAGCTGATGATCTTAGGAAAATGAGAGACGTAAGTTGATATAACAGATTCACTAAGGGATGGTACGTCACACTAACTTAATTTAAGGTTTTAGTTTTTGTTATGAGTATCAACCGTTTTGGTGTTGCAGGACTTTTTTATTTCGTTCTATTGGGAATAGATGAAAACCACGTACATATCAGTGAGTAAGGGGATTTTTGGCCATGGATAAGTTACCACTGATTGTTGGGAGGGGGGAGAGCAGGAGCTAGTGCAGTCTGAGAGGGAAGATCACAAAAATTAAAACAAATGAAAAGGAGACCAGATTGATTAACACAGAAAAAAATGCATATACGAGTGGATTGAAGAATGCAAGGAAAGATTTAACGTAAAAAAGCGGACACATTTTCCACTAGTCATCCCTTTACCTTGGTTAATAACCGTTCCTTCCGTATTTCATTATTGCTATAGACCGTTGTCCAGGAGATCAAAGATGCTTTTGGAAACTTTAAACTCTCATCTGAGAAAGCAAAGGTGCTAATGGAAAAGCTTGCCAAGCGAGTTACGAGACGGAGACGAAATACTGGTAAGAAACAGGAACGTAAAAGCCAGGGAGGCTAGGGGGTCTATAGCCCCCACACTTAAAAAAAATGGTTTTTCAAATTTACTGTTTGTAATAATGCTAAGATACTGACAATTATAAAACTAAGTTCTTATATTCAAAAATAACGACAATTTAGCAGAAGTAGCTATAGCATTTCCTATGCTAGCGTATAGCAATCAAATCAAATTTGCTAAACAACCTACAACGGAATGTAATGCTAGTTGGGTGCTGGAAAGTGGGCCAAATTGGAAAATAGTATCTATTTTTCATTTTCATGCCGAGTATAATGGAAAAAAATTAATGTTAATCTCTAAAGATGTGTCAACCAAGAATGGGCAGGAGCTCGTTGCTATGGGCAACATGCTCTTGGGATTAACATCATCAGATATCGCAACGGTTAACATTGTAGCCTTCGATGACGCAGTGAGCACTATTGGAAAGATTGATGGATTCTCACGAGAGCAATTAGAGGCTTGGGCAGATAAAGCTAAAAAGGTACATACGTTACAGTCACACAACACTTCATGTCACACAACACACTGATACATCTCACAGTCACACATCGATTCCTGGCATACCTTACTGTCACATCTCAAATTCAAGCATCACTACCTGCCATACATTACTACCCAATCAAATTTCACACTTCACTGTCACATTATACGAGTTATTCCACACACGTGACGTCGCACAGAAGTAGCACTTTAGTAGTTATCAGAGATTTTTATTTTTCTCCCTCCTTATCAAAACCACAAAATGATAAAAAACTCCACGTTACCTTTACTAACCAGGCGTGGAACAGCGATGTTGCGAAGTTCAAAGAAGATCAGCTTCTAAGGCTCGGTGCAATAGCCATTGGGTTTACTGACAGTGAATTAGAGAAGATGGCCCTCTCTTCAGACGACGTCATTGAGAGTCTAGGTTCACAGAACGTGAAGTCCGCAGAGGCTCATGGGTACACTCTAAGCCAGGTATACGTTGCATTGAACATTTTACTAAAAGTTATGAAATAATGTAGCATAATCAAGTTTAAAATGGGAAAAGCACTCAAAAAGAAGTGGAGAAACTGCTAAATAAGTACTAGTGGCAACAATGATGACTGAAAAAATAGTGTTAACACTCGAAGTCACGGAATTTCTTACGGTAAAAAGTTGAATTAAACTGCGTAAGAAAAAGGAAAACCGGTATCTAGGTATCACACTTCTTCATTAACGACTTTTATGAAGGAAAAAAATGATAAGCTTGTTTCTCATGGAAAGTCCTTGGACAAGCAAATATTTGGACAACCAAGATGGCGGACTTCAGCAATCCTGTCGACCCACAATTCCATGCGGGATTTTGATTAAAATTCGTTACCAGTCTTCCTTGGAAGTTTTCAAGATTAGTTCTCTTCATCAGTAATATTACATTAATAAAAGTAGTAACCAGTAAAATTGATGATCGAAATAATAATCTTAATGTTTATTTGCAGTTGAGCAAGGCATTGAATGGAATAAAAACTTTAAAAAGGAAAAGCATCGATAAATTTACTGGAGCCGAAATTTCAAACCTCAATAATTTTTCCCTCGCATTGACGGTGGAAGAAATCGGCTCTATTCCCAAGGAGACGTTTATGTAAGTTTTCCTATACGATAAGGGTCCATTTCTAATTCACCAGTGGTTTACGTTCTTTAATAAATCAGTTTATTTGCTAATTTACTGAAATATTTTGAAAATCCCAAAACCCTACGATCTCATCAAACCACTCTATTATCAAGACCCCTTTTAAAAAGTCTCATTTCCTGGTTGCATTTCTTGATATTCTTTATCTTTCTTTTCTTTTTCTCCTTTCTCTCTCTCTTTTTATTTTTCACCATAGAAATTGCATTGGTTCTTTGGGTAAGACAAATGGCTGGTCCGCTGACCAGATGAATAAGCTTAAGGAAAAGGCCGTAGAGGCTCATGGTCCTGTGAGTGGATGGTCTCCAGCCAAGCTCAGCGAATCTGGCAGGACTATTGGTAGGTTATTTTAACTATTAACCAATCAAAGTTGCGAGAAATTACGTGGTTAAATTTTCTATCAGCGGTCATATTTCCTTGCTCGTGCCTCGCATGGCACTGTGAGAATAAATGCAGAAAACCAAGATGGCGGAAATTTGTCTCTCTTGCAAAAAAGCAAATTCGTAAACAACTTCTTTATGAACTTTATGGAAATATAGACCTTTTTAGCTTCGTTGTTTGTTGTGCACATTTCAGACCATGTGGTACCACTCTTGGGATTTGATTCTTTCACGTGTAAATATTTTAAAACGGTTCGTTATAAAAGAACAATTCTCAGGGGAATGTCATGTGGTCTGTAAAGGGCAATTTGCATACGAAGCTAAAAAGGTCTAGTAAAGTGTGTAATATAAATTTACCTTGGAAAATAGAGTTGTAAGAAGGAGAGGAGCTTTCTTCGTATTTCCATGTCAGTTTTTTTTCTTTTTGGTTAAAGGTGGATTCACTAAGTCTGAGCTTCAGTCTCTCTCCGGGGAGCATGTTTCAGTGATTACTCCAGAGGCCATCAGAAGTATGCCGCCAAGTTTGTTTGCTGTAAGTAGAACTAAGCACCATTCTTTAAAAAAATACAGTTGATTTAATTCTGTTATATCGTTTACATTCTGATCCCATTCGTATTTGATCTTTTCTTAATGGAGGTCTTGTCAAATTGGACCTTAAAATCTGTGGTACTTTTCGATGTTATACTGGCGACCAGCGAAAAGTGTGTATATTCGCTTTCACCTGTAAACTGCGAGGTTTTTCTTCCTTCGACTTCTCGTTGCTTTTTTTCCTCCAAAAAATCGAGAACCTCTAAATTCCCAACTCTTCTCCACTACTTGAAAGATTTTATCATTTGTTTGCCTTGTCAGGGTTTCACTGAGACTCAATTGCAGCATCTTGATTACAACCAAGCAGCAGCGGTCACAAATGAACAAATGCAGGCTCTTCCAGAAAACTTGAGGAATATTCTTAAAGTCAAAACTGGATCCATCAAGCCTGACAGTTCAGGTGTGTCAATATTGGGATTCCTGTGTATATGTTAAGAATAAAACCCCGGATGTTGTCCGGTTTTGACCATGTCTCTTATCTCTCTGTCCCTGTCCTTGAAACATCAGGTGCCAGTCATACAAAATAGGAGAAGGGTTCAATATAATGAGCGACTGACCTATTTGCCTTTAATGTCAAACAAAAGATGTCCAAAAATTCGATGCTAACCTTACCGTGATGCTTTGGTTTCTTCAACCTTTCCCAACATGCCTTGCGGAGGATATTGAATAGGTTTTTCTTGGTATTTTCTGTTTTAGGTGGTGCACAGACGTACATCAGTCAAGTGTTGAACATCGCTATCATACTTACCACAGTGATTGTGATAAACAATTGAATATGCAAGAAATATCTCGGCGCATGATGGTATCTACGAGTCCCACACATCACATCTGTAACGCTATACAGGCAGATAAAGTAGCTTAGCGACACATTTTGCACGAACATTTTTTTATCAAGATTAAATGAAGGTTATAATGCTCCGCAACCAATGCTCGGTAAGTGAAGTCTGATTGAGAACGCTCGCCGAGTAATCCATGCGTTTAGATGGAACCTTGGCGAAGAGTCGTCGCTACGTACATATTCGGAGACTTAAGAACTCGGCAAAGATTCGTCGTCCTAGTATATTTGGTGCACAGTTCACGTTGCACGATCGATAAACTCTCAGTAGAGGCTAAAAAAGGGAGACTTTATAATACAGAACATCCCAAGCATGGATCCAGGAGGGTGGGCTGGGTATTGAACCATTCTGGCCCCATGTAGTGGAAAAACTATAAGAACAAAATATAATTGTAAAATCTAAAGAAGAAGCTATTTGACGCCTTTGTAGACAAAAGCCACTCCTTTTTTTATAATAAAACACAACGAAGTAGTAGAACTACTGCACAGTAAAGAAAACGCTTGCTTATGGAAGCTGGCCTTTTTTCCAGTGCTTGTAAATGATGTTTAAATAAATGAAATAAAGTTTCACTAACACCGTCAGTGTCGGTTGGGTTTCCTCCATTTTCTGACTTACTCTCTCTACCTAAATTAAAGTGCCTATGACACCTAACTCAAAACTTTCAGCATTGATTCTAAATGAAGTAAATAGTTTAATGGTAAAATATTTTTATATGGTTTGAGAGATGCATCTTGGATATATCATAGTAATCAGTGTTTCGATTTCCATGTGATGGCAGATAAACTGAAATGCCTCCTTTGACGTCACGTTATTAACATATTGGGAGTATAAACCTTTAAGTGATTTTTAAAATTCCTATTTTAATCGAGAATGAGGGCTAAAATTAAGGACTATTTTTTTAACTATGACGAGCAATAATAGAAACGTTTTATATCTATATTCTATTATTTTTAATTCTGAAAAAAAACGAAGGAAAAAGAGCAGCAAAAGCGAGTAGGTATAATGTTTACGTCACCCATCCAAATCTAAACCCACCTCAGACGGGCTTGACCTGGCGTCTAAAATGCCCAAGTTTTTATCCACTGGACCACGGTTTCAGGTGAATCAGCATAACAATAGCCGTGAAAACAATGCACCGAATAGACTAGACTTTTTAAAATAAAAATATCAACCGATTCCGTGCGTGGCAGAGATGCAAGGGATTAGCCGATATGGTCTGGGGGCCGGCTGGTCTCTCCCCTGATGCTTCGGCTAGAACATTTTCTTGCGTAATTCGTGCACCCAAGGGCAGAAGGATTTAATCACCGTCAGGTCCGAAGTCCATACGACGCCCCAGCTCTGCGGATGTCTCGGGGGTATGGCACCTTGGAATCGATTTTTTTATTTTTTAAAATTTCTGTTGTGGACTCAAGTCCAAATACCACCTTCTTTTTTCAGCCGCATTAAATTTTAAGAATTAATTTTTTTCCATAGCTTTTCTTTTTCTTTTTGCTTTGTAAAATATTCCGGATGTGACGCAGGCTATCAAGAAAACAAACAAAACAAGCGAATTAATTAACAATTCTTAGAATGACTGACCAATGAATTAATGAATAAATAAAGTGAACGAAAGTGAATAATTAATGAAAGTAGTGGCAAATTTACTTCTCCCATCGACCCTAGCGCGCCCAGCCATACCATAATGCATTGCGCTTCCTCATTTTCTCAACGATTCGCCATTTTGATTTTCAAAATTTCAAAATGGCAAAATTTCTCGCCTTTTTTCTTTTAAATATTTTCCTTTTATGCAGAACTTCTATTGCTAGTCCTACCAACGGCAAAAAACCAGGTAAATTAGATTAAAAGTAATAAAAATATAAAATTTTGAAGGGTTTGTAAACGTACTTCCAGTCCTGGTAGTCTTGAAGGTAAGCTTAACTTGGCGTGAACATTTTCTTAGAAAGTTTTTCTCTTTATCTTTTTGAATACAGACAGTGGTGCCGGTGTACAAAATACTCAGCCACCTAAAAGAAGCAAAAGTCAATCGATACACGACAAAAGGTATTAAACGTAAAGTTAAAGTTCATAATTTTTCTACAAGAAGTCAAAAGGCCTATTGTGGTTGTTAAGCTAAGCTTATATGTTTTTTGCACTTACAGCTAAATCCGGATCCTCGGGAATATCTATTACTTATAAAGAAAAGTGGCTGGTCCTTTTCTATCGTTTTCTCAAATTTTGGGCTTTTTTATCCTTTCTTTCTTTCTTTCTTTTGGTCTAATTTGTATCATTTTTTCTTGATTTCCTTCGATAGTACTTTTCTGACTAGTATAAAGCTTTTTTACAATAACTTACAAATTTCTCGCGCGCTGATTGGTTAATTTTTATCATCAATAAGAGGACAGACAGATAAAGCTGACGTCAACGAGCGCGCGCTCTTTCCGTTGGTTGTTTTGATCGCTAAAAATGAGAAGTTTTTATCGTTTTTGTTATTGTAAAAAACCAATTGACATCAGATTTTTATGTGTCTGTCCTCTTATTGATAATAAATTTCGCCATCACATTGTCAAAGTAGTATGCGGATCCACACTACTTTGACAATGTGATGACGCAATTTATTGTCAATAAGAGGACAGACACATAAAAATCTGATGTCAATTGGTTAAATTTTATTGGCATGCAGCCAGGAATGGTATTTGAATAATCGTCGAAAATTAAGAACTGTTGGGCCTTTTATTTTTTATTTAATACTGCGGTGTTTTCCTGGTCCACTTTTCATTAATTTCAAGGTTTTTTTTTCTCATATCATGATTTTATAAGACCTTCAAACAATGAGTAATTGCAGCTTATTCATTCTCAAATTTGCTGCCTATCTTGTCTAACCATTAGGTTATCATAGGTAGCTTGTACCTATTTTTTTGTTAATTTATATATTCATAACTTGTGAATATTTATCAAATAGAGGTACTAAATAATAAAGTATGTATGTATGTATCAAATTTCGAAAAATACGTTGAACAAATTAACCTGCAACCTTCCTGCAAAAATCTGAGGAGATATTGTAGAATCAATGCTCATAATATTGACTTATTAAGTGTCATAAATCTCCATGCATCAATTTAATATTTCATTTTATTTTTATTTGCGTCTAGGATTATCCAAGCTTTGGACAAACTCCCTCCTGGAGTAAGGGAAACACTCACTCGTGGAGGGGCAGATGCTTTCAAAAATATGACTAAAGAGATGATTAGGAAACTCCCTGCATCAGTGTACGCTTCAGTTGGGGTAAGTAGCAATATTTTAAAAACACAGTACTAACATATATTTAAAAATATGTATCTGTGTTAACTGTGTACCTATGTACGTCATAGCCGCCATGTTGAAAGAATGCGTAAACAAATGTTTAATTTCTTAATGCAGATAGATGCCATACGGTCCATGGACAGAGAACAACTGAAAGAAATGACAATGAACATGAATAAAGGAACAAACAGTAAAGATCTTGAAACAATTCTGGGTGAAGTTGATGAGAATCAATTTAATGATATGCTAGAAGATATGCAGGTAATATTATCATAATATTCATCAACTTCTTCATCACCATACTATCAACACTATCATTAATTCATTACCATACCACCACCATCATTATCATCAGCAGCAGCAGCATCATTATCATCACCGCCATCATCATCATCTTCACCACCATCATCACCATCATCACCATCATCACCATCATCACCATCATCACCATCATCATCATCATTACCATAATCATCATCACAATCATCATCATCACCACCACCGTCATCATCATCATCACCACCATCATCTACGTCATCATCAATATCATCACCGGCATCATCACTGTCATCATCATCATCTTTGCCTCATTATCACATATACGTATATCATTTTCTCATATTATTTTCACGTACATGTTATATCTTCACTTGCAATACAGAATTCTAGCCAGAAGTTATCTAAAAAACAAATGGAAGCCTTTACCAAACAAATGAAAGCCAAACGTGGCGATCCTTCCACATGGTCAGCAGATACAGTTAAACAGCTGGGCAAGATGGTGACAGGTCTATCGCCTAGAGAACTCAAGGAACTTGCTGGTGCTGGTCCAACTACGTTTGAAGCAAGGTATATTCAGTGTTTTTGTATCTATCTGTCTCTGCCTACCTTGCTGGTATCCAACGCTGAGATCTGTAGAGCACAGAGTAGAATAGCAAACTTAGGAACGCGAGGCTTAGCCAAATATTTTTCTTGCTTTTCGAGTGCTCAGTACAGTTCCGGCCCAGAGTGTTCACATCACAATACGGCGATATAAACAGCCGTTTTATATTGCTTTTATAAAATATTTTTGAACGACTTTGCGTGAGCGTGTCTCTGTCCTCTGATATAACACGGTAGCCAGCCAATCAGCGCGCGCGTGATATTCCAAATATTTTATAAAGTATCATAATACTCCATTTTACAGTTCCATTCAGTGACCATGAATGATAGTTCCTAGCCGAGGCTGGAGTTTCCGCGTATAGCAAAACTACAGTTTATCATGCGTGGTAACTCCAGCCTCGGCTAGGAACTATTTTTCGTGGTCAATGAATGGAACTGTAAAATGGAGTATTGCCATTTCATCATTATATGTGCACAGTTTAGAGGAGATTCGAAAAGGAAACGTAAAGGAGTTATCCAAGGGTCAAAAATTAGAAATCGTCAGTGGAGCATTACAAACCTATGGGTCTCAAGACAGGTGGAATGCCAGCACCGTCCAGAAAATGTCCAAGTTTATTGGGAGTATGAAAGGCGAAGACCTCCGGAAAATCCCTACCACAGCTGTAAGAATTAGTATTCAAAAACTATGCAATATCTATAAAAGTTATATACTAATATACCTATTTTTAAAAACGTTTGAGGTCAAAGATCATGCTGAAATTTAAAATTTAAGATCGAGATGAATTGTGTGCGATGATTTGTGGGCTGTGAGTTGTGAATTAAGATATGGCCGGCGCTGGTGAATGTGGTGTTCGACCGACAACGTTTTTTGAATAGGTAGATAGATTGATAGTAGGAAAGAAGGAAAGATACTAATATCGATCGAAAGAGAGATCCTCATCTCCCACCCCCCACCCCCCTCCCTCTCCTCTCCATACATACTTCCCCTTCCTGGATCCGCCCTTGCTATAGAACTATTAACAAGCAACTACTTCTGTGTTATACATAGCTTTAAATAAAAAACCGTATGTATCAGTTATAATATTCTGTTCGTGTTGATACTAGCTCAAAGGTGCATTAGCAGACCTCGCCGCTTCCGATATGGACAAAAAAAGCTCAAGACAACTGTTGACAAAGTTAAAGGATCCAACTAATGGCTATGGAACACCAGACTCGTGGAATTCTGAAACTCTCAGATCGTAAGAAGTGAAACGTGTATTTTAATAACAAACTACCCCTAGAGAGTTTTCTAGCCCAACCCCCCAACCCCCACCCCCTCTAAAAAAAAGAGATCGTGTCCGCGCGCCTTTCAACTTTTAAAAGGGGTGGAGCAAGCGTTCCCCTCCCCCTCCCCCCTTTTCTTCTAAAAATTAGTATAGCTATTGATGGGTTTTTCAGTGTGTCATTAATTTTAATCAATTTTAAGAATATCAACCAGTGATTGTGATTTTTCATTATGTTAGCATGGGTAGTTTATCTTCCGGAATGACAGTCAAAGACATCAAAAATCTCGATAAAAATGCTGTTAAAGGAGCTCTAGATACCCTAGGAAAGGCAAAACTCTCTACCAGTCAGGTAATATAATGTTACGCTATAGAATTATTACGAAAGTAGAAATATCATTAAATAGAAAGAATAGATAGGAATCATGACCGTGAAAAGGTTTATAATTCTGATACAGAATCATGTTCATTTGCATAAATTAAACTTGAACTAGGATTTTCTTGGAGAGATTCAGTTTTATCTTGAGAATTTTAGTGAAACACAAAGGAACTAGCCTAAACGTTTGTTAAGTAATATACAATATATACAATATATAAAAACTTTAGGCGTATACAACACGGTCGCTTATATCGTATACAGTCAATTCAAAAAACGTTGTCGTCGACCGACTCAAGCCTACGCGACTGCACCGAAAGGAATATGGGTAAAAATCACTGAAGCGGTTAAATATTCGTTCTGAATTAATTGTTCCCGCTAGTAGTAAATATAATAATGGCGAGAAACAATCCATCAAATGCATGTCTTCGGGTTTAGGGAAAGAAAAGCAAAGTAGTTATGATTCAGTTCACAATTCCGAAAATATGAAGGCATTAAAAAAATGTCTCCTTCAACACTTCCCGCTCGCCTACGAAGGTTCGTGCTTTAAGCATAACTAGTCAGATAAAATTATGGAGTCAGCTCGGCTTCAATGATTACTACCCAGAGTTCCTTTCGGTGCAGTCGCGTAGGCTTGAGTTGGTCGACGACAACATTTTTTGAATTGACTGTATATTACTTAACAAAATCCTACAGCAATCCTCATGTTCAATGATAAGAATCATCAACATTTTCATTTATAAATTCATTGCATTTCTATTTAAAAGTGATGCCACAAAAGTAATGCAGCTTGTGATTCAATATTCCGAACAGACGTGATATAACATTGTCACTATGCTGATATTTAGGCAAAAAAATTGGCGTCAAAGATGAAAGAAGCTCTAGGTTCTCCTGACAGCTGGTCAGCGGAAACTATCAAGAATGCTTCAAATATTCTCCGTGGTTTAAAACCCAAAGACCTTCGTAGCCTTCCCGCTGATGCCATCAAGGGGTCTTTGAAAGAGTTGAAAACGATCGAGTTCTCCCGTGGTCAGGTATTTAAATGAAACCGCCCAATCCTTGGACAGACATAGAGAGACACGTATACTTAATGGAGAGACAGACAGGTTGAATGCAGGCAGACACACAGTCAGTTAGTCAGACAGACAGAACCCAGGTTGCCAGACACACATTGAGTTAGTAAGACACAACATTGTGTTAAGTATCTGGAGTTTCAAGTTTGCAACAAATGTATTTGTTAATATGTATTTAACATTTTCTCATCAATTTATAACAGGCAAGAGAGCTTGCTAAGAAAATGAAAGAAACACTTGGCAATGTAAGTAAATAACTAGAAAATACTTGCTTGTAATAACTCGCAGTAATACCACCTTAATCCTTGGACTATTTTACATTTGCTTGTATCTATACTTACTTGCCTCTTCACTCCTAGCCTTCATCTTGGAATGAAAGTGTTGCAGAAGAAATGGGTCCATTAGTTGGTGGTCTTCCTTTGTCAGATCTGAAAAACATGTCCAATAATGTCTTGAAGTCTGTGCTTAAAACACTGAAGCAAGATGATTCTATCCCTCCTTCTAAGAAACGAGCCATTATCGCAAAGGTACTGTGAAGTCGCGTTTACACGAAGCAACATTTCCAACAATATTGCAGCGTATGTCCATTATAGCTTATTCTGTGGGACCCAAGATATATCCAGCCGCAGAGGGGCCGGGGGTGGATTCGGTGGAAAAATAGGATATAAAGGTAAAATTTACCTTTGTAGGTAATAGCCACCCCCTTGAAATCATTCTAGATCCGCCACTTCGCCCCAATATGATTACAAATTTCAATCCTGGCTAACAAAGAATCTAAATTATTTAGGCTAAGGCTGCCGGACACTTCAAGTTACTGGAAGCAGGATCTTTCCTAAAGACTTTCTCCCTGAAAGACCTAGAGAACGTGGACCCCATCAATGACCTTGGCCTAAACGACACCATCGAAGCAAACAGCACTACTGACACAGATAGAGAATTATTGTCATGGAAACTCTCACAAGCACGCAAAGTTCTTGAAAAGATCAAGGCAATTTGGGGAGAACCGGACGATGCTAATTCTGGCTGGACACTGGAAAATATTGTGTAAGTATATTTTAGACTGCGAGGCAATCGTAATGCTGAGTCGTAGCACGGTAATAGTCACAGCACGGCACGTAATATAGACTACCTCCCAACAAATCACAGCTCACGAGATCGCTGTTAATCTAATGAACATGCTTGTTTATGGCACGGTGATGTCAGCACCAAACGCAAGCTTTTTACCGCTATGCTAAATTGTTCTATGAGATGCTATATAACTATATAACTGTGTGAATATTTTACAGCCGACTAAAAGGTCTAGCTATAGGAGTGTGGAAAGGCTTGATCGACAAGATACCAGCTCATGATATTGTAGACGTCTTGGAGGAATTCTCACAGCGCGATGGGTTTACTCCAGGGCAGGTAGGTCTCCTGAATTAGAATTAGATCTTCTTCGTGCGTAATGATACGAAGCAGCTTGTGCGCGCAACCGCATTTCTCTGCACCTAGTCGTGAATTGTACTACTTGTCCGAGAGGACCCGGTTCAAATGATGAAGAAAGTTTGAAGCTTCTTGTAGAATTTTATGTTTCTTTTTGATTCAGGTAACTCTCCTTATTCACCGCGCCAATGCTCTTGAAAATAAGGGTTCGGTTACTCTCTCCCCAAAACCTGACACGTGCCTGTGCCTTGACTTTGATCAGCCCAGAGGTTGTTATCGATAAGATTTGAAATTGCTAAAGTTGGCCTAAGTATACACGTTAACACGCTTTTTTACTTACATTCTTTAGGTGAAGATGATATTAAGAGCCTACAAAGAAAAGATGCGCCTTGAAACACCATCGAACTTTTCTTCATTGGACGAGATAGAGGTTGATTCACTTGGTCGATTTATTACTGAGCTGGACGACGCAGACCTAGAACACCTATCAAATTATTCAGGGATTGAAGCAGTTAGACAGATGGGACAGTTGGAGTTGAAGGAGAAGCCTCATAGATTAATCAAACGCAAACTAAAGATTGCTTTGAAATTGATAGTACGTATGCAACCCTTTCAAAAGTGTTTGGTGGAGACTTTGTTGCAAATCGCATACCAATTCCGAACTGCACTCTGAGTGATGTGAATTAAATGAGCAAGAGGTCCTAACAATATGAAAATTTCCCGAATTATATCGGCATGTCTTTTCCAGGAAATTTTCTTCTCTGTTGAAAATATTTAACAATTATTCGCCGAAGGTGAAGTGAATATCGGGAAATATTTACCGAGACGCGAGCGTTCGAGCGGCGTGGTAAATATTCCCCAATAATCACTGAGCCTGAGGCAAATAATTGTTTTAGTATAAATACACAGGTGATTCTTTCGAAGAAAGAAAAAAAAGAAGATAAAAGGCATTTTTTTTCCCGGTAACAGCAACAAAGCGGCTGGCCGCCATTTTGGATTTTCGCTCGAGGTGATTATCGTGTGATAGTGTGAGTTTCTTGACCAATCAGCGCGCGAGATTTTCTATAATCACCTGCGTATTTTTACTAATTACATATATTCCATACATATGATCCACAATACATTTCAAGCTTGGTATGTAACATGTAACACGTAACTTGCAACAAAATCTTCGCCAACATTTTCTGACATTTCTCCGCGATATGCCAAAATATATCACGTGATTATTTTTCCTCCAAATAGTTGGAAATGCACTCATGCGCAAACGGTTTTTAAACTCAACTGTAAAATTACGATCCATACTTACTGTAGGCCCGAATGCGTAGACTTCAGGATGTCCGACCTAATGATTTACTCTCACAAGACTTGGAAGATCTCGGTAACCTTGCACTTGGTTTCTCCCCTGAAGAAGTGGCCAATATGACATCTGATGCCTTTAGAGGTGCTGTACAAGTCTTTGGGCAGATAATAGGGTTTAACCGAGAACAGCTTACTGCACTTGCCTCTAAAGTCAAGGAAGCTTACAAGTGAGGAATTAAGTTAGATTATTAAATATTCTAGTTTCGCGTGCTCTGATGTTTACGCTGTATATACAAAGAGTAAAAGACTAGACCGATTTAGTAAAGACGACGGGTGTAAGGATGTTCTTTTTTAGCCGCACTCTTTTGTCTTTGAGTCTGCCGCCCTCGTCAGGACGTAAAAACGTGCATACGACGTCTAGTTACGAATGCCAGGCTTTAAGAAGGCTCATGCTTTTGTCTTGAGGCCGCTTTGTTTTCGTTAAATATGTCTAATAAAAATGAGTAAATCGGCATACTGGAAGTCGGAGAATATTCGAGGAGCTTTACCAGCGCAAACAGCCTGTATCTGTTCCCTTGTACGAAATATATCAGACCCTAATGTATTTAATCTAATGTTCAAGGGCAAATGGGACGGCTGCCGATGCTCCATCATTACTTACAGACGAAGATGTTCTCAACATAGCTAACATTCTGAGTGGGTTTACAAGAGAAGACTTTCTCAAGATGAGTAAGGTCAGTGGAATCAATTACCTCCATCTACAAGACGCTGGGGCTAATGCAGAATATACGTGTAGGGGGTAGGAGGGGTAGGAGAAGACAATTTAATAATTAAGAAAAATAATTTAAAAAAGGCAGTGTGTGTAGACTATATAATAAGCGTCGAAATCAGCACCTCTTGTTACGTCCTTACATGGATGTATTCTACTATCTACTTTACTGCACCCAACAAGAGGGCACAACGTCTTAGGGCAAGATCAATATTTATTTATTGGTTATTTTTTATGTTTGTGTAGGATCGCGTCCAGGATAACATTGACTTTCTTGGTTTGCTAGCTCTTGATCGTGAACAGGCTGAAGCATTAATGACAAGAGCAACAGCAGCCCGACGAAAAAGAAGAGCAACCGGTAAGAATATACGCAAAAGCTATAAGTAGTATAATAAAAAAAGAAAAATATTT
Organism: Actinia tenebrosa; assembly: GCF_029948245.1. Lineage (NCBI taxonomy): Eukaryota > Metazoa > Cnidaria > Anthozoa > Actiniaria > Actiniidae > Actinia > Actinia tenebrosa. Next base: position 4,372,558 of record NW_028292584.1, read on the forward strand.
AGTGAAAATCTGGGAAGTGGACAAAAAAAGGAAAAAAAGGGAATAACTGGGAATAGTTGGAATGTTTGGGATACCAGGGGCGGATCCAGCCAAAATTTTAGGGGGGGGGGGGGGGCTAAGTGAGTTTCTTCCGTCAACACAACGGAAAACAATATAAAAAAGCTTCGTCCTCCTTTGCTGAAAGGGGGGGGGGGGGGGCTTCAGCCCCCCTTTGCCCCACCCTGGATCCGCCCTTGGATACAGGACTAGGGATTTGGGTAGACACAGAAAAAAAGTACCGTGACTCTAAACAGAGGTAAATAAAACTGTCAACTATCCTCAAGTAGCATACAATGTCTTACATTTTCAAAATTAGGTCGGTTTTGCATCCATCATTGTGAAAAATGACCACCTTGTCATCCTTAAGTATATGTAGTCTTGTAATACGTTTTGTTGTTATTGATTAAAAGATCTATCCTCTAAGACTGGTGACGAGCTTATATCCATGGGTGCAACACTATTAGCTCTCACCCCATCAGATATTGCTACCGTAAATGACACGGCATTTGATGATGCTGCAGATGCTATTGGCCGTGTTCAGGGATTTAGTCGAGAACAACTCCAAGCCTGGGCAGACAAGGCTAAAGAGGTAAATAAGAAACAAAAAGAGAAAAAAAATGAATGAATGCATGAACGAATGAATGAATGAATTAAATATGTGGAAACTGGGAATAATCGTGACATAACTGTGACAGCTTCGTGTCAAAGCATTCTGATTTGATGAATAATGAGTAACCTTGTGTTCAGTGCCCGGTGAATCCTTGTCCAGTGCATAAGCCAATGCTGTTATCCAATACATTCTTCCAATGCATAACATCTCTCCGTCCAGTCGGGCCTTGTGATCTGTTTACTGATTTTTGATCACCACCTGACCACTTGCGTACCGTGCCGTGCCGTTGTGTCACGCTTATTTTAAATACAACTATATATGAATCCTTGACGATAAGTGGATGTCACACAACTTGTGTCACGTTGATATTCTAGGCATGGAACAGCAACGTGTCGTTGATCACATCAGAGCAGCTCCTCAGACTTGGTGCCATAGCGATAGGATTCAGTCACGCTGACCTAGGTAACATGGAATTACTTTCTAATGACGTCATCGAGAGTTTGGGATCACAGCCTGTAGCGAGCAACGCTACAGACAACGGTACAGGTGTCGCTGGTTACACAATGGAACAGGTCAGTCAAAAAAGTTAAGAAACTTGTGTTGCCATAGCAACGGCAAATATGGAAGGCTTAACTAGAATGGACGAGTGTCTTATTTAAATGATTATTGCTTTCTTACATAAATCGTAGTTATCGAGTGCTTTAACCAGGATAAAGACTCTCAAAAATAAAAACATTTCTTCGTTCACTGGAGAAGAGATGGCTGCTCTGAAGATATTTGCCCTAGCAATGACACCTGCTGAAATGACAAGCATGACCACCCAAGCATTTGGGTAAATATTCTTACACTGTACATTTCTATTATATTCTATTATATTATTACAAAAGGGGAAGAGGCCAAGCACATGATGATAATACCTCGAATTGAGTTACCTGCGCTCCATACTCTAAGTTCTCTCGCCCAAGCCATTTCCGGTCACACCAAACCACAGGAAGCCCATACAAGCTTTGGGAGCTAAATGTAATTTAAAGAAAAAAATTAAAAATTAAATAAATAAAAGCTATTATTTACTCACATGAAGTGTTGTTTACGTCGTCCTAGTTCTTTAGTAGTGATTTCGAGCCATTTTAGCGATTTAAAAAAAAATTTCCCTTCCCCTCTACTAGTAGAAGACAAATTACATTCAGCTCTCGAAGCTTGTATGGGCTTCCTGTGACCAAACGCTGCCTTTGGTCGACTATACTTTCAGAATATGATAAAATCTCGAATTGCATGGGTTGCCTGTGTCAGTCTGGTCAAGTTATTTTGGACATAACATGTTATCTTGTGTCTTTAGTGTTGCAGTTAGTACTCTTGGAGGCTTGATTGGCTGGTCACCCGATCAAATGGTGAAATTGAAAGAGAAAAGTATCGGGTTGTACGGTCCTCTAACTAACTGGACAGCTGCTGAGCTGAGAGAATCAGGAGGTGCAATAGGTTTGTATAACTCTTATCTTTTTCATGATTATATATTACTAGCTTGAAATACGTAGCGAGAGCATCATGGTTGATAATTAATAGAGCAGGTGCATGTTACGTCATTGCCGCCATCTTGGTTGACGATAACAAAGCATTCCTCATTAGCTTATCTTGTTAGATCAACCAACATGGCGGCTGTTTCACTGTTATTCATATCTCAAGGGATTTTGAGTCACAACATTGCACATAGTCTATAGACCACTTTACCTTGGGCGTAACGCTTTCCCATTTCAGACCACATGTCATTCCCTAGAGTATCAATTCTTTGTTTAATGGTTGCACATGAGAAGACACATGAATATGGATACGACTCAAGCAAAGAATCTTATACTCAAGAGAATGACACGTGAAGCGTTACGCCCAGCCCAAGGTAAAGAGGTTTTATTGTGGTTTTTCTTTTCCCAAACAGGTGGATTTAGCCCACAAGAACTTCAGTCATTATCCACTGAATACTTGACTATGGTTTCCCCTTCAGCCATTGCCTCTATTCCTGCCTCTCTGTTTGCGGTTAGTAACAGTTACCAAAATAGAAATAGAAAATTTCAACGTTTTTGTCATTCTGTCATTCCCGCTAAGTCTAAGCACATTTCTCAATTGTTTCGACTATTTTTCCAAAACAATAATTTACAAAATGGAAATCTAGAATTTACCCCTTCCCTGCGCAACTGTTTGTGGTGCTTCTTTGCATCTTTCCAACTGTTCATTATTATTATATTGCTCATAAATAGTACGCGCGCTCTGATTGGTCGAGAACTGTGCTTTATTAGAGAACAAATTGAACGACTTTGCCGAGCGCGCTGCAAATTTTGAAGAGAACTGAGTGTATAAAAAGAGCATTGCTAAACTACAAAGAACACCATTTTTCTACATGATAAAAACAGCTTTATGAATATGCATACAGGAATTTACAGTCGACCAGTTGCAGGGCTTCGACTCGAGCCAATCGGCTGCGGTTACCACTACTCAGAGGAATTCTCTCTCAGCGGAGAAGCTGAATGCCCTAGATAACCCTGACGCTACTCCCATAACAACAACAACAACAACAACAACAGCAACAACAACAACTGGGACAGGCAGTATGACTACAATCAACAGCAAAGGTAATGAAATTCTACTTGAACCAAAAATCCTTAAAAAGATATTACTAGTTTTCTTGGGTATTAACTACTGTATACACTCAATTGAAGAATCGTTGTCGGGTTCAGAAACATAGAACATAGAAGCTGAAACCGAAATGACACATGGGAAGTACGTTAATTAGATGCATGCTGTGACCGGCGACCTACCCGTGGCATCATCCACTGTTTTTAATACGTGTTTGGCATTCTAAACCGACTGCATGGATGGCGCAAATGAATAAATTATAACATAATTATGTCATTTCCCATGTGCCATTTCGGTCTCAGCTTTTATGTTCTGTTTCTGAACCCGACAACGATTATTCAATTGAGTGTATGTATTTCCTGCCATGAAGAGATTACAAAATTTCATCGATATATTGATCTAGATGGTGAACACTCCCTTAATTTAATTTAATTTATTTTTGGTTAATCTTGGTTAATCCTGTTGACCGATCGAGGACTGGGGCCGTTCCATGAATGAACGCGCGTGGAATAAGAATGTACTATGATTTCATTCCTAAAATTCATCCAACCATTCATTTCATTATTTTTAATCTAATAGAATGGTCAACGATTTCAGACCTTTCAGTAGCTCAAAAAAAAAAAAAAAAAAAAAAACAACCTTCATTGAGTCCCCTAGCTTTCGACTAACAGCTTCTCATCAAATTTATTATGTTTAAAACAAACTATAAAAACTACTTATTATCTCGATAGTATTTTCGTCATTATTTTTGTATAGCATATTACTTATAAGCAAATCCCTTCAAACATATTTAATCCAAGAACTGTTCTTAACTTATTTATGCATTGTAATTACTTATGAATAGGGTGCAGAAAATTTCATTAACCCTCTCGGGTTGTATTTCTGCACTCTACCACGATTCTTTGTCCTTTTTACTAGCATCAATAGCCATGTAAATATGTGGAAAAAATAAACCTTAAACCTTGAACCTTTATATCTTTTCAGGACATGTGCAGACTGGAAGTTTCTTTATTCTCGTTCTTCCTGCAATTTATAGCATGATATACGTTGCCGATTTTTAAGGCCTTTTTTGTTTAAGCATCTAATCACCTTAATTTCCTTGATGCTTTCACGAGCTTTCTCAAGAACGATCTATGCAGTTTATGATATTCTTTACGTTTTGCGAATATACTCAAATAAATGTTGGTAACAACATCATTGACGAGTGTTAAATTTAGATAACGGAGATATTATTTACCATATTTACGAAAACATTCTGGTTGGGAGTTTACAGCAGGGATCGTGCTAAGGTAACCACCTAAAATTCAAGGACTATTCAAGGAGTATACAAGGACCCAAAAATGAATTTTCAAGGAGTATGTTCAGCTAACTATGCCAAGGTTTTACACGGTGGTTGCACATGGCTGACTTTCAGATTTTCCAATCTTTCTGACTAGATCTATTTCAGAACCATGCAAGTAATGATAGAAGTAAAAATTCAAGGAGTTTTCAAGGAGTTTTGCTAAAATCGAAAATTCAAGAGTTTTTCAAGTGCTCTTGAAAACGTGAATTAAATTCAAGGAGTTTTCAAGGAGTTTAAGGAGTAGTACGAACCCTGTTACAGGCAGTACATAAACCGCCCTCAGATCTATCTCACCTAGATAAGACGAATGGCCAATCTGTCAACTGCCTTGAAACAACTGTCCAGATCAAATCTGCTTTCTAATGGCACACGAAAATCACTGGCTTGTTTTGAAATGACCCAGGAAAAAAAGCAATCGTAAAAATAAAATATAAATTATAGGAGATAAGGGAAATCCTCTGCCATGGAGGATGACGTTAATACAAGATAAATATGCCGTAGTCTGTTTCTACTTTTTCGTTATCACTACGCCAAAGAAAAGGACCAAGTTGAATTTTTGCGATCATAAAAGGACCCTTAACATGACAACTGTGTGAATATTATGATGCAGGCATTTCTCGTTCCCATTTCATAAACTGACCTCTTTGCCTTGGGTGATGTTTTTCCATTTCACACTGACCTCGTTTCATTCCCTAGAGTATCATTTCTTTGTTTAACGGTTGTACATGAGAAGACAGATGAATATATGGATACAACTCAAACAAAGAATCTTATTCTCAAGAGAATGACATGGTCTGAAATGGGAAAACCTTTCATCCAACAAAGGGTTTGTTGACGTTGTATTGGTTAACGTGCAATCCAAAGCCTTGAGCAATAATGTTTAGACCAGTTATCGAATGTGTCTCATTTGTAGACCATCTTTAACCCCATGTCTGGTAATAGCCCCCTTCACAGTTCCCTGCGCCATCTTGAAAGGTAGCCGTGCATTTGCATTGAAGCGAAACGAACGGTGAGCTTGCAATGATAGATACATGTGAATAATTGTTCAAGGCGTTAAAAAAAGGTCTATCATTGCGAGCTCACGTCTTGCTTCGATGCAAAGGCATGGCTATCTTTCAAGATGGCGCAGGGAACTGCAAAGGAGAGTAATGATAAAAGGGACTATTGAGAAAATATATCATTGTTGCTTATAATAATTAAGCTCTTAGCCTCTTGCGCTTGAACTTCTCACCAAAACAGGTAACCATGACAACCAAAAAAGCTATGATAATACCGCTGGTTATTAGAAAAAGGATTGCAGGCTTGGTATCTACTGGACTGTTGAGTATGTACTCGGTATCTGAAAACAATGGAAAAATGTATTAGCAACTCCTGCAGAGCTAGACCCATTTTTATGGATGTTTTCTTGCAATTCCTTCACATTAGTTAGAGGGTCAAGTTCAGACTATGGAGAGAAGGACTAAAATGGCACCTCGATCTAAAACGCGCCTTCACTTGCACTGCATAAAATAACCAAGAAAAAAGAAAGTACTTTTCTACTTGGAAAAACTCTTACCTTTATTGATCCCTTTATTTTTTCGTTCTCCAGGTAAAAAAGCTTTGTTACTGCTCGGGCTCCCTGTGTTACTTACACTCACATTATTTGGTGCCGAACTAAGGGTCCCTTTTTTAGTTGGGGTCTTATGTATTACCACTTCTTTTGTCCTTGTGGTATCATTAGAACCCAGTGACGTAATGGCCCTATTGTTAGTACCAGGCTCTTGGAGGGTCTTGTTGGTACTAGGGTACCTATGTGTGGTTGATGCCTGAGCCCCTGTGTTTATATGGACCACTGTAGGGATATATTGTCTTTGGTTACTGATGTGTTGGTATGTGGCTTTAGGGGCGCATTTTCCTACAGGGTCTCTTCGGTATGGTCCAGTAATGTTACAATATAAATGGCGATCGCAGCGTCCCAGACGATACGATAAGCCACCGCAGGGTTCACCTGGGACACAAATCAGAAAATTTTAGTCAATGATTCGTGTATGTGGATACGATTCAAACAAACATCTTCTCAAGAGAATGACACGTGGTCTAATATAGAAAAACAGTACGCCCAAGGTATAAAAATAGAGGATATTACATGGGCGCGCGGAGATACGAATTTTATCTTCGAGTGTTGAAATGATCTCTCACAAGTAAACGCAGCGCACGAGTGCATGATATATCTAAATTGAACACGAGAAGATAAAATTCGTATCTCCAAGCGGCCATGTAATGTTCTGTTTATTATATGGATATCGATGAAACTTAAGGTGACTGCCTACTTTTGGAAATTGATTTAAGCTTTTCTTAAAACTTCGATTTTCCGAATTGAAATTTAATGCTGATTCCAAATCTGGAAAGAAAAATAGGGTGTCCCGAGCTCGTTTTAGAGATAATCAGCATTTAATGGGAGCCTACGCACGAGCTTTTGGAGTAAAAATTGCGCCACCGGAAGTGATTAGAAAAAAAAAAAGATTCATAAGATAATAGTTAATATTTGCAGACTCTATGATTGCACGAACGAAGGCTAGTCAATCATTCTACAATAATACATGGATATTTTCGACAAAAAGACAGAGAGATACATTGATTTGTCATATTTTGTAGTTTCGGTGCTCTTAAAAATTCTCATAAAGTCGAACAAAAAACTCTACAAAAATCTATTTTTTCACGTGTTCCTGATTTAAACTTTTCCTAAAATGTTGATATAACCTTGATTCTTAGGAGTTTTTTCGAATGAGCTATCAAAAAATATAGAGTCCCTGTTGAAGCTCAAAACGCGTATGGTTCTTCAATAAAATCTTTGTAGATTTTTCAGCGGTTTTTGAGCGCGCGCACATCGTGGGCTCAAATCGAACGTTCAAAAGTAGGCAGCCACCTTAAATAAAACAAAAGCTCAATAATTCTTTATTAAAATACGTTACTATGTCAACAGCGATATCTTCACGTGTGAAAGATATGGTATCTTCCACTGGTGAAAGATATCAAGTTTTCGACACAAGAGAAAACCTGGTATTTCATCGATATCTATATAATAAAGGATCATTACACACAGCTAGTTCACTTGCCTTCAACTTTCAAGCATATTGAGCAACAGTTACACTCATCCATTGAGGACCCACCCAAGCAGTTTGTCTGATTAACACAATCATCAAGAGCACATGGTGTACATCCCCCGTTACTAGGCACTACCACTGATGCCTTGGTAACCAAACACGTGACTGCGGTAACCAAGACAACCGTGTTCAATAGGCGCAAACAGCTGAAATGCTAAAGTAGTTCAGAAGGGGTTAGAAAGAAATGTAAAAAGTGGTTTTTAAAAGGGATAATATTCAAGGGAATGACATATGGCCCGTGGGAAAATATTACGCTCAAAGTAAAAGCGTCGATAAAGAAATAATACTCAAGGGAATGACATATGGCCCATGGGGAAATATTACGCTCAAAATAAAAGTGTCGATAAAGAAATAATACTCAAGGGAATGACATATGGCCCATGGGGAAATATTACGCTCAAAGTAAAAGCGTTGATAAAGAAATAATACTCAAGGGAATGACATATGGCCCATGGGGAAATATTACGCTCAAAATAAAAGTGTCGATAAAGAAATAATACTCAAGGGAATGACATATGGCCCATGGGGAAATATTACGCTCAAAGTAAAAGCGTCGATAAAGAAATAATACTCAAGGGAATAACATATGGCCCATGGGAAAATATTACGCTCAAAGTAAAAGCGTCGATAAAGAAATAATACTCAAGATAATGACATGTGGTATGAAATAGGAAAACTTACGCCCAAAGTAAAAGGGTCCATAAAAGAAATAATACTCAAGGAAATGACATGTGGTCTGAAATGGGAAAACGTTACGCCCAAGGTAAAAGGGTATATAAACCAGAAGAAATAATACTCAAGGGAATAACACGTGGTCTGAAATGGGGAAACATTACGCCTAAAGCAATAAAGAAATATTAACTTGAAAGGAATGACATGTGATCCTACATGGAAAAATATTACGCTCAAATAAGAAAAAAATGATATTTCCATTTGTTTATTTACTTTTGTTTATTTACTTTTTCGATATCTTAGACCAAGTGTAAAGTCGTTCATTTTGAATTTTTCTGCCGTTGTTTTTATTCAAGGTAACGATGGAAATTACACTATAGATAGAAAAAAATACCAGTACCCTAGCTATATGATAAACCAGGCAATGACTCAACAAAACGTTTACAGTTCTCTAATATAAACTAGAGTCTTTTGCGGTCACTGTGAATTCTAGAGACAGACTGAATGATTGAAGTATGTCGAGTTTATCTATATTCCATTTAAAAATGGACAGTTTTATCAATAGAAATGTGACCTAGAAAACTCCCCTTTTTTCGTTTATAGTATTATATGTACAAGTAAGTTTTCACTTTTTTATAACATACATACCTCCAGCATTGCGGTGCCTTTGGCTACCCTTCATATACAGAAAAAATATATATAGACACTACGGCTGGTAGAGAAAATCTCTAACTGTTCGACATGGAAAAACCTTGTGAGAAACGCAGGCTTAAAAATGATTAAACGAATTAACAAGATATTAGCAGAACTGAGTGAATTTTGAGGGCTTGCAGGTCGGGAATTCGAGGTTGGCTAAACAGTGTATCGTAAACTCGAGTATCGTGTGTTTGATGACAGGTGCCTTGATTCATGGATCTGTGTTTGAATGTCACACTCAATGGTTTCGAATAAATACCCTATTAACAGTGAACAATAAACTGGAACACGGTCTTGAATTCTTATAATTGAGTTAAGAAAACTGTTTGAGAAAAAAAATGTTTTTTTTTTTTCATTTTAGCAATCAAAACGTGAAAAGTAGGCAAAAATTTTGTTGAAGTTCGAAAACAAAATAACGACGAAATCATCAAAATATGCACAGAATGTAAACAAAGAAAAATTTTAAGTGTCAAGTGCAAAAAGTTCAATTAATTTACCAAAGTTCAAGAGAATTGTGTCGAGTCAATAAGCTTTGCGGATGCCTCAATTAGTTCTGGTTAAATCACTCAATGAGTGAATAGGAAAATCCAGTTTTTGTATAAATTTAAAAATATTTTGACAACAAACGCTAACAGCGAACAGACGAATGAACAAACACATCAACACTCTTGTTCGTAAGCTAAAACTGGATTTCCAACTCAACTTTCCCATGTAATTTCAAATTTCATTTAAATTTGAAAATTTCGTCATCTTTCCACGAATGCATTGCTTTCTCTTTGTTCAAGAGAATATCTCCAAAAATAAAGTTTTTGAGTTTTAAAGTCCAATGATAAAATTTCCGATATAATTCGAAATGGAAAATATAAAAAAGAAAAATGTTTTGTGGAAACGTTTGGATTTTGCAAGATATAAAATACATTTTTGACTTTACTTTTTCATATTTGTTTAATAGATCCTTTTTTTTTTCTTCTTTTTTGAATCTTTTGTAATGCATAGAAGTTCACTACCATCTCGGCCGACATAGCAATGGCAATGGTTTGTAAAACGTTTATTTTAGTTCGGGGGAGGGGGGGGGGGGGCACGTCTTTCGTTAGTGAATATAGCATCTAGCATGACTTTTCATAGACCCTACAAGGTCTTATTGCACTTGATGGCTGTGCTGGGGGAGGGCAGAGGAGGGAATATCATCATGCTTCTCATGTAACAGCATCCCCCTGGAAGTCAATGTATACAATAACAGTCCAGGGGGGAGATGACCATATATTGTACACTACAGTATTGCTATATCATGACCTCCCTTATTCTTTCTCTCTGTATTTCAATCATCCAGGGCAACTACAATTTTGTCTCTAAATGGTGACACATAAGTTACTCCAGCTGCTGAAAACACACCCTTTGGTATCCCAACATCCCCTAGGAATAGCCGTCCTGCTGTCGGTGTTCCAACCTAAAGAAATAGCCATAACATAAAAATAATGCAAGTACCCAGATGACTGGGCATAAAATTTCAATACCAAGGAGCCAATCTTTCTAAATTAAATTTGAATTTATCATTTTACAGAGAGGTCCACTTCTAAACAGTCAGTGGGGTAAATTATATTTTTTTGGGGAGGGAGGGTGGAAATGTTAGATTGAAGACTCAATGTCTGTAGCTTCTATGATAATGTTAAAGGTTTTTTTGAGGAGGGGGGGGGGGGGGGGGGGGGAATAGGGATAAGATAAAACATCCTTGCAAAGTGAAGTTAAAGTTAGTAGTACTTACAAGAGGCAGGCCTAATGCTAACGACCATTTCACTTCCAGCCCTACAAGCAAATGACATTCATCAGGTAATAACCCCACAAAACCAGGCAAAGTCAGGCCCATATCCCACCAAATGAGGCACCTGGGTGTTGCCAAGACTGACCTTATCATACTATGGCTGCAGTTCCACTTGGGTTTTTTTCGGTGTTACACCAGTTTTTACTCTGAATTTTAGTGTTTTGAATGGAATCACTCACTGTAGACATTTTGATATTAGTGTTTGCTGCCCTGGTAATGCAGTTAATTCAAAGCATTTTCACCACAGTGTAAACTGTGCTAGATAGGACGGTTTACCGGTGTAACTCTAAGGCTAATTATTTGAAGTCTACTTCTTGACAAATGGTTAGGTTTCACCTAGTGAAACCTAGCCACATGAATGTCGACATTTATGCCAACAATGGAATCGGTCTAAAGCCAAAGAATCTAACAGCGGTGTAAATTGAGGGTAAAACCAGAGTAATTCAGTGTTAAACTCCTAGTGGAACCGCAGCCTTGATAATATTTGAATGTTTACCTAATGATGCACTGTGCTCACAGGGATCTATTGAGAGTACTGGGGCCTTATTGTTGTTGGCCCATTCTATTGCCGTCAGGGTCTGTTCTAATACTTGTTTGCTCTGCTCATGACCTGATAATGTATCTATGACCAGGTCCACTGGGAGATCAGGAAAATCTGGGGGGAAAAGATTGTCATCACTATTATTATCTAATTATTTCAATTTATTATCAATTAACCCGTGAAATAAAAATACCAATCAACGTGTAATATTCAAATAGACACAAAAGAAAACAATGGAATTAAGGAATTAAGGTCTACTAAGGTGTATTAGTCTAATATCTATTTCACGGGTTTAATGATTTTATTCTATTATTATAGATATCATAACTACAAAAACAATCAATGTTGGTAATGTGTTATCATGATCTTCACAATCATTGTCATCATCATCATCACTTTAGCACTTCAGCATTATCATCAGCAATATCATTAGCATATCAACCCAATTATTATCATCATGGACATCATGATCATGTGATGATGATGATCATCATCATAATTCTTTATCACCATCATAATAAATTAATCACAATCGTGATTCACTATGATCATCATTGATTCATCATCATCATTAGCATCAACATAATTATCATCATCATCACTAACTTCAGCATCATCATCACCGACATCATATCCTCATATTAAAAAATCATCATCATCATCATTTGAGTATGGCTATCTATTAGCACATCAGTTTATCATGTTGCTTGCACTTTTGTTTGTCTGTCTTTCTCTATTATATTTTCTTATCTTTTCATCATTAAATAACATCTAGCCGGTTCTCATAAGTACCTCTGACTGATGATGCTAGTGCTGCTCCTGTATGCATATACAAAGCAAGCTGTGGTATAAGGTCCTGTAGAACAACAAACATAACTAATAAATATTGCGTTGGGTATCCTGTGGTCTTATGTACACAGGCAAACCATAACTAGAGATTCGGAAAATGTAAAAACCATACATGAATACTTACTTGAGTCTTACGAGGAATAAATAATGTTACTTGAATCTAAATGAATAAAAAAAGATATAAATAAAAACATGAATGAAAGAATGAATGAATGAATGAATGAATGAATTGAATGAAAGAAAAAACTAATAAATAAATTTCTCTTAAATCAAAAAATTATTGAGAAGGTACGAAGGAGGAGAGAGCAAGAAGAAAGGAGGGGTGTTAGGAGGGCAAGGAGAGGACGGAAGGAGGGAGGGGTTATAGTAGACAGACAGACAGACAGAAGACAGGAAAGTCACCTAAATTATGTCTTACATTTTTATTGGCTAGGTGCCGAGCAGCACATATTCCATGTAATCCTTGTAGATGTGGTCCTGCCATCACCACCACACTCGCACGCTCATTAATATTATTTGTAAATCTCTGAGATCCACCTAGTAAAGATATAAGTGCATATATTAAATACCTTTCTCACCAACTGTTGGCATAATATGGTGGTATATAACAAGGCATACCAGGCCAAATCATCGAAAATTTGTTTTTACTATAAAAAAACACAAGAAAGGTTTGGGAAAAAACGATTTCAAGCAAGCGCTGGCTCTGTGCACAAGAAATTCGTAATTTGTTGTCATAATTTGTTGTTATGTCCTCCTATTTTCCACGGCTCTCAACCAATCAGAGAACAAGAAAATTTACATTTGTGGTAAAAATACTAGTTATACAATGGTTTTATTTTGTGTATACCATGGAAAATGTTGTCTTTCCATCTGTTTGATTACCCTGGTCCCAGAGGCTCGACGATTTTTCTCCCGGCCGTCGAGCCTCTGGGACCAGGGTACGGTTTGATTGGCTGTAATCTCAATGCCGTGGTATAAATTTTGAACCATCATACAGGATGTATAAAACCTGACATGAAGTGAGCTAATCAGCTATGAAATTACCTCCATACCTAAAACTTGTACAGCCATTTGAAAAGCACACATCCCTGCACATTCTATTCTCTGTTCTCTTGATAATCCCATTCGTTCTTTAATGAAAAGAAAAGAGCTGAATTTTTAGACAACAATTTAACATACAAAATCACATATTAACACCACAAGCATGGCTGGTGTTTTTTTGGATTCTCTTTAGAAAGACTCCAAACAAGCCTCTAATCATGGAATAATCCCTACCTGAGGTTTCAAATATTAAGTCTTTGAGTTCCATGGAAACGGCAGGAACAGCAACACCAACATCTGTGACAAACTCCTTCCCTCTGTGTTCAGGAGGCACACAAACTAAGAAAAAACACAAAGAAAATATTTGCTGGCAAAAAGAAATTTTAAGTTTTCATGAAAGAGGCTTTGTATATTATTTCCTGTGAACAATAAGTTCATGTGTATAGCTTCTTACGTAATACCATAGGATATCCGGTGGGGTATAGGGGAATGCAATGTGGCTCACCCCCTATCTGCCATACGTAAGCGTACACATGACTTTCAATCGGCATCCATTCAATGCTGACAGTCAACAAGACAACATCTAAACCTTTTGCTTACCGCCTCCCCTTGCTCTACTGCTTCAGCATTTTTAGCCCCCTATCTTTACTGGGCCAATTGGTAAAAAACTGTAAATAGTACATTTTGATTATATACATTTATTAAAATGGCTATGGTCATTTGCCCATAGCCAATTTGATCCAATACTGGAGTAATTGTTCATTGATGACTATAAAAAAATAACGGGGTTCTTATATAGCGCATTTTACATGGTCTCAGTGCACTTCACAATCATGACCAGTGGAGGACTTTACGGGCTGCGTATTTAGGCGCTAGTAGCAGCCGTGCAGCTCACAATCATGAGTGATTTATTAGTAAATTAGTATTAATGCCTTTAGATTGGGATAGGCTGTTGAACCGGGAGACAATCCCCTACTCTTATACGAATAATTCAACAGGTTCTTTTATGTCCTTGTCCGAGAAGACTTGAAGGTCTAACCATCAGCAGACGTAATTACAAAGGCAGCACCTTCTCCTCAGTTATTTCAAGACCCTGAGTATTGGTCTGGCCAAGGCTTGAACCACGAACTCCCGCACAACAGACCAACGCTCTTACCAACTGAGCTAACCAAGTGACTGGCCCCGTAAACGAGCGGCAAGTAAAGCAGCATACCCACACATTTTTCTGGTTATTTCAGCCCAAGTGAAATCATAAAAGAGTTTTTGAAATATTATAAATACTCTTTAGGAACTAGCATGCATACCATTATTCATTTATACAATTTTTTTTAAGTTTCAAAAAGGTGCACTTTGGTCTACCTTGAGCCAAAATATTTTTGTATGCAGTCAAGCTAGACCAGAATGCATCAGGGGTATAATACAGTAAGCAAATAGAAAAGGCATGCGCCCAGGCTACTGGTAGACCAGAATGCATTGGGTTCATTCACCCAAGCTAGGCCAGAATGCATCAGGGGTATAATACAGTAAGCAAATAGAAAAGGCATGCGCCCAGGCTACTGGTAGACCAGAATGCATTGGGTTCATTCACCCAAGCTAGGCCAGAATGCATCAGGGGTATAATACAGTAAGCAAATAGAAAAGGCATGCACCCAGGCTACTGGTAGACCAGAATGCATTGGGTTCATTCACCCAGGCTAGACCAGAATGCATCAGGGGTATAATACAGTAAGCAAATAGAAAAGGCATGCACCCAGGCTACTGGTAGATCAGAATGCATTGGGTTCATTCACCCAGGCTAGACCAGAATGCATCAGGGGTATAATACAGTAAGCAAATAGAAAAGGCATGCACCCAGGCTACTGATAGACCATTCACCCAAGCTAGACCATAATGCATCAGAGTTATCAAATGCTATGCAAATAAAGATGTATGCACCCAAGCTAGACCAGGATGCATTATGTTAACTATAATCCTCACAGCGACATACATAGCTATAGAAAACTGTTATGTTCATTCAACTATCAAACATGAGTACTTACTTTGTCTTTGTATGACTGGTTCTTGCTCCAAGACATTTTCGTTGTGTTTTAATTTAAGATTTGATTCCTTGAACCCTTTTCTGACAAAAGCAACACCTGAATTCTGGGACAAAAAATGCTTTTAATTAGTCCTCAAATACTATTCCCCCAGGGGGGGGTACTCTTGCCCATTTAGGGTAGGGATGAGCCGCTTAGCTCACTGAACCCAGACCCTGTTCCAGAGTAAAATCGCTGAAATTCATACCCTGCTCCAGAGCAAGATCGCTGAAAATCATACCCTGTTTCAGTATTGTGAAAATGGATACCCCGTTCCAGAGAGGAGAGATTGTGATTTCATATACCCTGTCCCAGAGCAAACACGATTTTATACACCCTGTTCCAGAGTAGAATCACTGAAAACCATACCCTGTTTGGCGCCATGTACCCATATAGCAAATATGGGGGAGTACATCCCCCCCCCGGGATTATTCCCTTATCTTTAAGTGGGAAAGATCTTAGATCCTCATACCTGGAGATTTTGTGAAAAGGAAAAAAGACCCTAACATACACATGCTCCTCCATGGGGGAGGTATGGATCTTACCGTCAGACCCTCTCCTCCCCTTGTAAAAACATAAATGGATGTTTTTTCTTACCTCTAATTCCTCAAAAACTGCTTTTTTATCAAATTTAGCAAGATTTTCCTAGAGATAACAAATGTGCTAGGTCAATTATGTGTCTTTTCCTTATCAAAAGAACTAAACATCCGTGTAAAATACATAAGAGTCAAAAATTTAATTTATTTCATTACTAACCTCAAAGTCAAAATCCAGTGTTTTAATGTCATCTATACTTTGTCCAAAACATTCCTTTTCACAAATAACAAATAAATGAAGTGGTTTATATATTTATCTTTTTTACAAGCCTCAAATTTAACTTTGGATCTACATGATTTAGTTACTTAAACTTCATGACTAAACACTGCAGTTCATTTCATATTTTTTAATATTTTCAAACCTTGAACCTTCAAAATTTATTGAACCCTGCATCTACTATGCGATCGACTGACCATTCCTCATATCAGTACTGGTACTGTACTACTATACGACTGTCTCACAATGTACATTCAGGCCTCGTCCACACTATGCTGGATAAATTTGAATCCGAATTTTTATTAATTCGGTTCCATTTCGAAAATTCGTTTTCAGTGTAGAATTGTTCCGGATTCACCCGGAGTAGTGTGGAAGGTAGGCCTAACCGAATAAATAAAAATTCAGATTCAAATTTATCCGGCATAGTGTGGACGGGGCCTCAGATGTCAATCCTACAGCATATATTTATAATAATGATAATAATAATAATTCACTAATGTATGTGATGCTGAGTCCTGGAAATTCACCCTAGACCCCAGAGGTGAGAGGCAAGTGCACTACCATGTGCTGTGTCACCCTTGATTCTTTAATACGGTTGATTTAATAGTTTTTTTTACCTTGTTTCTTGCACTCATTGACTTATGTTTGCTCTCCTGATTCTTCTTTGGAGTTGTGCTTCTGTCTCCTGCAGCACAAATAGCTAAATTTCAAATTTAAATTTAAAGAAACTATTTGGGAAATATCTTAAGATTGTAGTAAGGAATCATGTTTTTAGTAATGAGAGATGTTAGAAAATACCTACCTGGATATGTACTGGATTTTTTCATTCTTCCTGGTTTTCCTGGACTTGACCCTACCTGAAAGATTATAACCATGTTCTGGTTAACATCTTCAAACAAAGTTTCAAATTTCCAATGAAAAATGACGATTGAATGACATGTTGTATTAAATGCTTTAAATGACTTCCCCTTTACTAGATATATATTATTCACCCACTTACTTTAGTAGGGGTGGCTTCGGCAATCAGTTGGTTATGACTGACTACCCCTGTTTTTTTACTATTTGTTGTGGAATCAGAGGGGTTCTTAACTATCTCCAAGTCTTGAATGTCTTTAGCACAGATCTGAATTTCATTGGAAAGAACTGCTTGTCCATTGTGACGAGCTAAAATGAAAAACGTCAAGTCCTTGAGTAAATGTGTATCTTTTGTACGGGAGAGTCGTGTTTATAAAACATTTGTTTATGCATGTGGAGACTTGTCTCAAAGTGCTTTGATGGATGTGAGGCCTTAAAGGCAAAGATTAATTGTTGTGGTCAAAAACACTTTCTATTATACTTAGCATTTTTTTAGTCCAGATTAAGTATGACTGTAAAACAGGATCACACATATGGGACAGGCTAATAACCAGTCATCACTCATGCTTATGATTACTTTCTCTTCCTTCTTTTGCTTGATGCACCGTGAACTCACTAAATCCCTCCCAACAACCACAGTTTGAGATCAATAAGAGTAAATAAGTGACTGGGTACGAGTCTGCATATGTGACTGGTTTTGAATTAACAAGATCCTTTTAAACAAATTACAGCCTATAGGATCATGTTCATCAAATAAACATGTTATAACATTTCTTCTGAGATATAGTGACCATGTGCATTGTGGTCTAGGTTGGGTACAAACATTTTTGTTCACCATGCCTCATGGGAAGCACTAGTCTCCCCCACAGCCGCTTTCAGTGTCGTCACGCAACGCTTTCTCCCCTGAGTAGCGGCTGCTTACCCGAGCACAACATTCCTTTCCTATTGTTTGTGTTCAACCAATCAGATAAGTCTCATTGTGTTTCAAGAACCAATCAAAACGTTTCGAATTTGACAACTTGTAAACATTCATGAGAGAAATAATTCTAAGACGCACTTGAGTGGAAGTTGGAGAAAATCTTTGGGAAATTAAAATTGAATTCGTTCTTGTTAAATGTTTAATGCCCTCCCCCCCCAAAAAGTTATTGGAGACCGAACTAAGTGTTTTCTTTGTTCATAAAGGAAGAAAAGATTTATGTTTTTATAAGTTTAGCTATCGACATTGTTTTATCAGCTGATAGTGAATTCGAGTTTGTACTTGCTATCGAGCTCGTACCAAAATATTAGAAGCAAAAAGAAACTGGAAAACTTTTTTAAAAAGCGTAATTTAGACTCATGGAAGTTAAACGAGACGACTCAAGATTTAAGAGATAGAATTCGAAAATAAAGTCTGAATCTTAACAAACGAAGAAGTTGAGCCACGCAGATCACTTATTTTAAACAACGAATGCAGTGTAAAGCTAAAGAAAATCGGCTAGGTAACTTTTAAATCTGACACTGTCACACCGTTGACTTCTACGGGTATTCATTGTAAACTTCTGGGTAATGCTCACAGTTCTGGTATTTACTTCGCGTATACTGCGAGGATTAGCTCAAATTTGATACTGTTAGAAAAGTTGTTTTGTTTTGTTCACACTGTTAGGAAAGTCGTGAAAAGTGAACACGAATTGTTAGCTAAAGCGTTATTTTATGGCCAACCTTCTAACGTCGCCTTAGCATTTATATGAAATGTCAAGAACTTCGAACTCCTGTTATTCAAAAAGTCCTCGAGCTTGTCTCGAAAGAAATTACTGGGCTATACTCTAAAGCGCCAATATTTTATTCCTTTGAGCGATTTCCCATATCCAGTAGGCAGATTTTCAAAGAAATCTTGTTTTTCTTGTAAAATCTTTCGTATGGCGTCTTTCTGATGATCATTAAACTGTTTGATGCGAAATTTCTTAGCTGCTACCTCGAATACTTCCTCTAACGACGCATCTTATTTTCCATATGGCGCGAATGGTTCCTGGATTTCAAGAACTAAGCCGTGATTGGTTAATTCATAGGAAAGGAATGTTGTGCTCGGGTAAGCAGCTGCTACTCAGGGGAGAAAGCAATGCGTGACGACACTGAAAGCTGCTGTTGGGGAGGACTAGGGAAGCACAGGTGGCGTAGCGATGAGAGCCTCGCCTCGCCTCTCACCGCTGAGCTCCAATCAGCTCAGTGTCATATGTGAGTAGAATTGTTTGTTGGTTCTCTCCTGTGCTTCGAGGGTTTTCCGGGTTTTCGTGCTTTCCTCCCTCCGCGAAAATCAACTCCTAAATTCCAATTGGAATTACAGTGGATGAAGAGCTACTCTGTAGAAATGCCACTGTTAAATCCCATTTATTTTATTTATTTATTATTTTATTTAAATTAATGTATCAGTACCCAAGTTTCTAAAATCATAAAGGAACTTTTAAAGCTTAAATCTAGTGTCAAAAGTGTCAAACGTTTACCCCTGACTCCAGTCTATAAAAAAGAATCTTGAGTGGCCTTGTTATACCCCATAGCAATACTGCTATACAAGGCTGTGCTTACAAAATAATACACTCATTCCATAGTAATTTTGTCTAAACAAATGTACGAGAAAATACAATTGAAAATAAAGTCTTAAAGCTAGTTACAACGCAACTATAAAATTCCGTTGTAAATATCTCTAAATTCAGAATTTTTAAGCTAAATTAATTACAATGCTTATCTAAGATGGTCCCTTATGAAGTCAGGAGCTCCTTATGAACGAATAGTTCAGTAAATAAGCTTTAAGATTGAAGTTTTTAAAGTAAAATTCAGTGGAAATGCAAAATTCTTACCTTCGTTCAGGAGAAGAAGTTGTTGCGAATCGTCAACATTTGCTACTTTACCTTCGAAAATTCCTAATTTACCGCAGTCTAACTTGACCCACATCCCAAGAAAGTTACTTATCGAGGCCATGGGGGTATAAAACCTCTTTAAAATGTTAAAAGACAAGTATTTTTTGAGGATCTTTAAGCAAATTTTACAAAACAGCAAAAATTATAAGAACAATTTTTGACTAGTTTCAGGGAAACAGCTGACTCGATATTTGCGAGCAACGCCTTGGAGTTTTTGTAAGTAAATAATTAGCATATACCAACTGGTGTACTTCCTAAGAACGCGCGCGCTCATTGGTTAATTGGAGGTGAATATTGTACGATATTCACCTCTGAATCTCGGAATATCGAGTCGGTAACAAAAAGGCATCTGCCGGCAATCGTTTTGCTTAAATTTCCGAGGAGGAAATTGAAGAAATGAAAGTGAATGCCCTCCTATCAATACTAAAAAGGCAACGAAGTATGGCCTAAAAGTTTGCTAAAAGTTTTGCGTGAATTTGTCACGCAAACTTAAAGTTTCTGTTTGTTTGTTTTTATTTAATTATTGTATATAAAAATAAGTTACTCTGTGCACAAGCTCGAAGACTCGCGTCTCGGTAAATATTCCCCGATATTCACTTCGCCTTCGGCGAATAATTGCTAATGATAATGATAGTAAAAAATTGAAAATGATAATGATACTTTATTTAAATAAACCTAGAAATAGAAATACACTCGTTCCAAAGCTACTAAAGTTCCAATGCTTAATATTTTAAGATAATGATAATGATAACGATAACGATAAAGATCATCATCATCAGGGGCATTATTGATCACCAAGGATAGACATTGTCGTACTTCTTCTACAACTGCGTAATTTACCAGTTTACTACAGGTAGGATGTAACTCATCCTTCTGAAATTAACTGTTGAACATGTTGGATCACCAGCCCCGGTATTTTGTTAACGCAAGTCCAAGAAACGGCTTGTAATAACGTCCCCGTCGCAAAATGGACTCGTTCTCTTGTAAATCGAGACTGCAAGATTTTCAAACTTCCCGCGCGCTTCAGTGATTATGATCATAAGCAAAAGAGGCAGCAAAATGCAATATGGCGAGGTATTCTGCAACATGCGTTTTTGAGCTCGTGTTTTCAAATCTTAAACCACATGTAAAACCCTTTTAAAAATCGTGAATGATAAAGTTGTTTCTTTGAATTGCATCGATACTTAATGCCATTATCTTCCGTAACCCCAGTCTTGTAAAAAAGGAAATAGTGCTAAAGAGAATCGACATGTGAGGTCTGAAATCATGACAATTTTGATTCTGGATTAAGAAATACCTAGATGATATGCGGAAACTCAAATGACACAGTTTATTCCATATTTTTTCGAAATGGGACAGGCTGTTTAGGGGACTGTGAGAAAAGAGAAGGAGGAAGTCGTATGCAATAATTAATTACCAGTAACTAGATTTAAACAGAATTTATTGACAGTTAATCTAATAGTGCGTTACAATGCCATAATTACCATGGCAACACACGTGACAAGTTTACAAATTACGCTCGATGTTCCAGTCTTTCTCGTCCTTGAATCGCTTCGTGTACTCTCCACGTTCTCGCTTCCTCGTTTTATAAAAGACGTTAAAATTATTGACAACAACAGTGGTTGGTAGCGCTAAAAGTGACGTCACACCTATCACCGCACAACACGCGCTGAAAAGTTTGCCAAATAAAGACGTTGCAACCATATCACCGTAGCCAACCGTTGTCATGGTGATGATAGCGTACCAAAAGGATGCTGGGATACTAGTGAAGCCGTTGAGGTCATCCTCACAGTAAAATAACAAACTCCCGAAAAGTACGACACTCAACAAAACGCAATACAATAAAAGACCAAGTTCGTTACTGCTGGAATGAAGGCTTTTCCAGAATATCTGTAATCCGATGGAGTAGCGTGACACTTTGAAAATACATAGGAATGGAAGGAATTTAAGCAAACTCCTCAGGGGGTAGGTGTCGGGAGTCAAGAGCGAACTGTTCTCAATTGCAAGTAACGTAAAATGAGGAACAAATGAAATAAAGTCGATGATTCCTAACGCAGAAAAACAGTATCTAAGCTTTCTTGAAGCCGTGAAAAGACGAGCAAAGAATTCGAGGGTGAAAATGGCACTACAAAATAACTCAAACAGAAGCCAGATATTCTTGTAATCATTCGCGAGGCCAAAAGGTGAAGAGTACGTTGTATTGATGTCGCAGTAGCTCCTAGGATGTATCTGGTGGAATATTGGCAGTGTTTTCACACATCTAATCGTAATAGACAGCGCTATTACGAACATAAACCAAACGCCCAATATTTTTCCATGTAAACTTTTTGTTGGTTTTTCCAGTAAATAGCGCAGCCGCTGAACAGTGTTCTGCAGGCTCCCATACTTAGTTTGATTCAAGTCGAATTCTTCATTGTATGTCACAGGCAGTTGTTTTTGAGCTGCTTCGCCGAGCTCGTAAAAAGCAACTTCTCTTCTAAAAACGTCATCTGGGACAAATTCTTCAACTGGTTTGACGAGCCTTCCATTACTTTGATAAAAGAATAATATAAAATCAAAGGTTGTATTGTCTCTGTGAAAGTAATACTCTCTGTTCACAGAGTTATAGTAGCGAGCTCGTTTTCTCCTGGAGCCGAGAAGCGTGTTAGGAAATCTCTCTAAAGTACTTTCGTACGTCTCAAACTTCGTACCAGATATGTTGAGAATGATTTTCTTCCTACCTCTCGTGTAGAACGATCGCAGGGGTTCCAAGCTTTCATCTTTTCTGTGGAAACACTGTGCAGTTTCTTTGAAGCTCAATGTCATTGCCTTAACTCATCCCATAGATCAAAACTCAACTCCCGAAAATTTTTGAACCAAATACATAACTTTTAGGATAGAATGTATGAGAAGGTTGGCATGGTTTCCTCGTACTTAAAGCAGTCTGTGCAGACCGCTTGTTCATGTTGAATTGACAGGACAGTGTCAAAGTTGACAAATCTGAATCTGAGGGTGACTTAAGTAGTGACTCAGTTGATAGACAATGTACTGACAGCTATTTTTAGGCAGGTACGTTTTTGCTACCAACGACACGCTACAATCAAATTACCACTCAATTACTTACTTCTGGCATTGAAACGCCTGCATTAACAAAGTTTATCTTCTTGGTTAAAGTGCAAATGAACCCTTCGACAATACTTTCAATACTGATCATACATGAAGTAAATAGTTGAATGGTAAAATATTTCTTGATTTGAGTGATGCGTTTCTAAATTATGAAGGTTTATACTTTCAATATGCTAATAAGTGTGACGTCTATTAAGGCTTAATTAAATATACAAAATCGAACTGGTTCATAGATACAGTATTTAAAAAGCATCATTATTTTACTCATGGTTTACATGAAAGCTATTTAAAATTTTTATTTTCAAAATGACCAGCATTAAGTATTACTAGTTACAACAAAAACACTCAAATACCTTACCTGACGTCATCATCATTAACATATTGGAAGTATAAACCTTCCTAACTTAGAGACGCGTCACTCAAATCAAGAAATATTTTACCAATCAACTATTTACTTTATGCAGAACCGGTACTGAATGTATTGTCAAAGGGTTCATGTGCACTTTAATCTTTATGTCGATTGATCAGTGAATATTGACCCACTAATGAATATAGCTCATGTTTTTTCCATTTTTGTTTGAAATTGTATGTATATATATATATATATATATATATATCGCTGATATTTATTTTAGGATTTTTTTATTTTGAATAAATAAAGTGAGGACAACCACAGATTGTCACACACACAAAATGATAATAATAGATAATATTTAATGTTTATAAAGCACGACTTTAACATTTGAATATGATCAAATTCGGGAAGGGAATTTTGTTAATATTACATTCTTTTCTTCTTGATCCAAGAAGATCAAGTAAACTTGAGAACGTATCATGTTTTTGATATCCCCAGCTAAATAAACTAGAATCACGCCACTTGTTTAAATTTAACTAAATTGTAAACCCAGATCGGGCATCGCCTATCTTCTGTTTATGAGTTACGCTCACCAATATCCTCAGAACTCGGTTTTTCGTCGACCAAAAAATAAATAATATAGTGAACAAATTTGTCGTAAAAACCGCACAGAAAAATAATTCAATAAAAATATTGATACGAAGTGGCATGAAACAGCAGACGAAAAAAGTCTTAGAAAATCGAAGAAAACCACCGAAGGCAATAATCAAAGTTATTCCCAGCCCTGAGCACCATTGATATATGATAAAACGTTTGGCATGCCACAGGAGTAGTCGAGAGTTACCATGGCGACGGTTTTCAGGAAGGCAAATGCTTCTACATCGCAGGCTCAACGCTAGCTTTTTTATCTTCGAAGAAAAAGAATTTCCATGTATTTTTGTGTTGTCTTCCTGGTGGCATTTGTTGTGTATTTTGTCGTCTTGAGATGTTTTTGATGTTTGTGTGTATAATAGTCCAACAAGAGATAGCAAGCAGTTCAGTTGCAGATATAAATGAATGTAAGCCGTCACCTCACAGGTGCTAACCAAAGACCACCCGTTGGCTGTAAGGACATTGAACTCCAATGGGAAAAAAGTCACAGTTGACAAAAATCGTTGATAAACTGCGACCACTACCAAAGAAAGGACCATGTTATCATGAAACACAGAATTAATCTTGAGAAATCCACTTTCCTTGGTGAAAAGCGTCGATAGAACAGCGAAAACAAAGTAGATAAGTGACGAAGAGAGTACGAAGCTGTACCAATGGCTTGAATTACAGATAAATATCTGTATATCCATGGCTCGATGTGAGTTATTGAATTAGTTAAACAGTCACTTCCATGGAAAGTTTTGGATGTTTCCCATAAAGTGAAGCGAAACTGGAAGTAATTTACCATTGAAATTTTGCCATTCTCGTATTTGTCGTTCTTAATTTGAACTCGTGAACCGTAAATAAAACCACCCGACAGTCAAATATTTAAAAACTGAGCTATCTGAACTCAAAGGCATCAAAAGGCATCTTTGTCAATCAGAACTATCAGTATTTGCTACCATCTTGGAAGAACATCTCCACACAAGCAGGTTATAGCAGTGAGAAAGGCGAATATGTTGACTTCGTTTTTCGAGGCAGACAAAACACTGAGTAATTAGTCAGTGTCGTAGTTGTTTATTTATAATTCATTGATGGGTAACTGGTTTTCCATTATTTCAGTTGATTGCACAATCTTACTAAGATTCCCAAGAATTTTCAACAGGTCAAACATCGGAAACACTATAGACCCTTCACTGGACAAAATAACATGGCTGTTACACTACCACTGTTCAAAGGGCAAAAGCATTTAAGCTTCCTTTATTCAAATACAGACTTTTGCTGGATTATACTAGATACATATCCAAAACCTTCTCCAAAATGCTTTTTACCTCTTACAAGATACTTTCGATTTCAAGTTCCAAAGCAATTTAACGTTCGTTTGCCAAGAGCAGACTGTTTGTTGCAAATGGCCTCAATATTTGAAAATGTACGAACGAAACGGTACGAAAGGCTAACGAGAAAGAGCCGAGGTATACTGGGAAAAAGAAACGAAATCATAAACGAAGACGAGGATTCAGGGCTATTAGTTTTCTTTAATTCAGTCAATCGGTTTATACACATTTATCAGTTTTATATACTGGTATTGCTAAAAATACTAATACTAAGGTATTGCTTTAGCATTTATTAAAGACATGTTTTGCTAAGTAATTTGCCAAATAAAAGTAGCCAGTTGTAGGATTTGTACTGAAACACTCCATCCAGTGTTTTGACGAGTCTCCAAGATCTCTTGAAGGATTTAGAAAATAGATAACTGTAAAAGATATGACACTCAATTGATTACGATTTACTTTTTCAAATTTATTAAATCATAGCATCTCACTCGCAATGGATGATGGAATGAACCTGTATCATCCTCTGTATAATTCTCCTACTTTCAAATACCCATAATACTTTGCGGCTTTGTGCGTGACTAGAGGAAAAAGCCGCACTTATTTTGCAGACAAAGTTGAAAATACCTCGTTTGATATCCAAATATAAAATGAAGAAGTACAAAACAGAAAAAATATAGAAGCTTGAAGAAGTTTACAGTAATTTTTTTAAAATTCCGTGGGTCAATACATTTTCTGTAACACCAGACCTCTTGATGTTCTGTACGCGCAAAATTAATTCAGATAAACTGATAAACAAGTGCGTTGTACAGATAAAAGCAGGTATAGTATATATTCAATCTGATTGGTTAACCTGATGAAGCAAAGCATAAATTGTACTATTTTGTACAAATTAGTAATAAGTAAATTTTTAGTGTGCACGTGCAATCACTGAAGCGCGATTGTGCGAATAATCAAGTCAAGCGCATTTCACATGCGTATTGTGGTTGTTTTAGCTTTAGTTGTGTCTCGTGTCTTGATTTTGCAGAGCGCGAAAGAATACAAACTTTAAAACCATTTCACTTGCATATTGTGGTTATTTTAGCTTTAGTTGTGTCTTGTCTTGATTTTGCAGAGCGTGAAAGAATAAAAACTAAATAAACCATTTCACTTGCGTATTGTGTTATTTTCTATTCGACGCACGTGCGCACTTGCTCTTCACGCTTCAACTAATTTTTAACAAAATAGTACAAAATTGTTTTACTAAAAGCACTCTAGAGAATAAACATATACTCAACACAATAAATAGACAAAATAACTTCAAAACGAAATTCAAAATGGCCGACACGCGATAAAGCAAATGCCACCCGACCAAAACGGGATTCTGCCATGCTCCCTTGTTTTCTGCCAACCCACGCGTGCTTTTTAAAGCTGCACACAGCAAGCGCTCGCATTTTCTATTTCTTCAAAAATGAAACCTTGCGGTGCGTGAAATATTTAACAATAGTTTTCTGTACTAGTAATTTTGCAGGTCAACCGTGTCAACAGCCTTAAAATGATTGAAGTCAAGATGTTCGCCGGTATGATTTAATAGATTCGTTACCTTAGCACTCAGTATATATTATGACTATGAAGGTTTGCGTTTGTCTTCCGCAATTAACTATCAATAAATCTCTTGAATGATTTAAAAACAAATTACTGAAATAATCATTGTCTTCGGCCATTAACATAAAGGTTAACCAGTAGATATTTATATCTATCAGGGTTTTCTAACATATGTCGAGGAGCAAAAAACGAATCAGAATTGATATCAGCCTCAGGTAACTTCCCTCCATCAAACCATTTTCCTTCTTTAACCAAACTCGTGATATACTTCAAGTCCATTTTCTCTGGAATACTACCCCAGCGAGGTAAATCAGCATTTTGTGCAGACATGAATTTTATTCGTATCCCTTCGGGTTTTAAACAACTTGAGCAATGCCAGCCTGCCAGATATCGATCTTCGCCCATAAACCATGATTGTACTAGATGTGACTTTTTATAACTTTCAAGATTCGGCATTAATTCTGAATCAAGCCCTATATGAATCGCCCTGATGATGTTAGAGTCATTGTTGTAAACAGTTTTAAGCATTCCTACAGTACATCCTACAGTAACTTGGGTTGGACGGTCGTTTTTCCAGAAAAACCCGAACACCGACCACCGTAGTCGAACACCAAACGGCTCTGGATATCCATCATGAAATTTCAAAAGTGCAACAAATTCTTGTGTTGGGATTTCATCAGTATCGAAAACAAGAAACAAGTCATCGTCTCTGAGGTTATGAATATTTGGTAGACCTTTTATACCCAGATATCCTCGAAGATATGAGTCGGCTTTGAAGCCTACCTTTCTTGCTCCGGTCGGAAAATGGTCGAGGTACAGGTACATAATTTTCGGCGCGAATTCTTTCAAGTATCCTCGGTGAAGTCTCGGTAGAAGTCGTAGCGGTTTGCGAATCCCAAAAGCTGTGAAAGTCGACTCAACGAAGATAAAAACATCCACCAGTTCATAATGTTCATTGAGAAGAGTTTCAATCATCTCGAATTCGTGGTTAAACAATGTTGCATAGATAACACGTCTCGCTGTTCCATATCGAAGCTTTAATTTTCGTCTACCTTCAGACTTCATGCTATGGCTATAGTGAATTGCTTCAGGGATATTACATGACTCCCCAAGCCAGCCTTTTCGGCAGATACAACGATCATAAGTAGAAAATCTCGTTCCTAGACTCAAGCACGTTGTGTTTGTAGCAGTCTTTATTGTGTAGGATGACATTAACTCAGTCTCGAGGGAAAATTGCCTTGATTTACGATGCGAAAACTCGAACCTACAACAAAGAACAAATCCAATTGTAAAGTAAACACGGAAGGAAACACATAATTAAAAAGCAAGCTTTGGAAATTATACAAAACTCAGGCGTTGCCGTTCTTCATGCAAACGTCCTGACCTGGATTTTGGCTTCTCTGTTTTATTTGTCGTCACAACATCAGCTACTTGCCTTGAACTACGATTCGAAAACTCGAACCTAGAACAGAGAACAAAACTAATTGTAAAACCAAACAGAAGTTAATATTTGAAAATACCATACAATAGCTTAGTTCATTCAAACTGACCTGGGTGTTTGCTTCTCTATCTGTCTTGTCACGGCAACTACTTTTCCTTCAGAGATGCTTTTGCTATTCTGAAACGCCGCCGTCTCGAAGGGTCGATGTAGATTACCGCCTTCGAAAAGCATCTTTAGCGAAAATATCACTAAGAGTAAACTTAGTAACACTAATATTTTACCAATAGTTTGGGTTCGTATTCTCATCGCGTAATATAAACTTGGATCGCATCACTTGCTCACATTATTTAAAAAAAAGTTGAATAGTGAATACTGCATCTGATTGCATTCCAAGACCAAAGTGCATTATGGGTCATAGTGACATTGTCTAAAGTAGGAATAATAATAATAATTATATATTCTATTTTTAGTGTATTCCATCTGAAACACTATATACTACCTACACGTAGAGGGTTAATTGCTGTATATTTACTTTTTAGTTCAAATTAACAAGACCCACAATGTTCTTTTGTCTTGGAATTGCACTATTCAGTATGCAGTATTAAGTTTTCAACCTTTTTTGAAATAGTTGTATACAGGATACTCATCACACGGTTGCACGAGTATGAATAATAACTTTTGAATATGAATAATTGTTGTGAATAACAACATTTGAATATGATCAAATTCGCATGAGCTCGCGTTAAAGGAAAACATTGAAAAGACGTCCTGGATATCTTCACTTGTGAGGATATGGAAAATATCTCATGTAATCACTTTTTAGTATTTTCAGTAGTAGAGTAACCACAGTAAATTCGTGAAACACTAATTACTAAATAGTACAAAATAGTGCTAATTAAACAATAGAAAACAATGGAATTTGCATGAAATTGTACTATTTAGTATTACTAAAGTTTCACGGATTTACTGTGGTCACTCTAGAGAAAGTAAATATTTCATCGATACGTTTATATCAAAACTTATTATGATAACAAATATCGCACGGAATGTGAATTCGTTTTGTTTTTTAGTGAATGCCTGTGAATAATTAGTTCCATTACTGTGATTCACAGTCACAGGCGACCAACTTGGGCCCCGTCCACACATGCCGCATAAATTTGAATCCGAATTTTTATTTATCCGGTTAGGATCCGGGCGAATCCGGAACGATTCTTCATCGAAAAAGGAACTTTTCGAATACGGTCTCGAGAGTGGAACAATTTGAAAACGCCGGCTAGCCGTATTGGCGGGAGGGCTTAAAATTCGCCGCGGGCTTAATTTCAGCTTCGATGCACATGCTCTGATGTGCAACAAGCGTTTTTGCCGTCTCTGATCGGACTAGTGTGGACGCGCAACATTTTATCCGTTTTCATGTGTGGACGGAAAACTTTTTTCTCGGTTTCGGTGTGAAAGTTGCGGATTCAAATTTATCCGGCATAGTGTGGACGGGGCCTTGATCTTTATCAGAAACGAAAAATTGAGTGGCAAAGGATACCGACTCGAATTTCAAACACTTGACTGTAAAGCTATCGGTACTCAGTATTATTGGCTTATCTGATCTTGAAGACACTTAAATCATAGTCGATATCGATTACTTTGCAGTCAAGCTTTTAAAATTCGGAGCTGGAATCCTGTGACATACGACGAGCGAGAAATTCACAGCGACAAGACTTGAAGAAGACTTCTTTCTATTTAACCTCAGAACGCGAGCGTTGAAACATACCACGCAACAGTTCCTCTAAATATGTCAGAGCAGCTCCATATTATAATGATTTGTGGACCAGCATAAGTAACTTATATTAGATGTGAGAACTAGTTGGCAGCCAGTGGAGCCACATTAAGACATTGGGGACGCAGCTGAATTTAAGACAGGTCGTACCGTAAAGCAAGCTGTAAAGATCCAGCCTTGATTTTATAACAAAGGCATGGACCACTATGAATCTTTCAGCAGTTGGCTTATCCAGGTACTTCCGAATCCTGCATTTTTGACAAAGAGCCATGCTAGGATGACTCAGTTGCAGCAATAGTGTAATCTATTTCGCGTGTAGGACAAGTTGTGTTCAAGTAATACACGAGCTTCAGGTGTTGGTGAGATTTCTGACCCTCCAAATCATAGTAGCATCAGTAGCACTGAGTTCAGTATTGTCGTACAAAAAAGGTAAAGGTAATTTGTTTTACTTCGATAATGCGGGGAGTGGTTGCCCAATTCACCCGAGCCAAGGGCTCATGTTTAATGCGCTCGAAGGTGCGCCCTCTACCCCCTCTAATTACTATCAGTGCTCCTTTTTACGGGTATTTAAAGCTAATTAAAGCTACACAGAACAGAGAGAAGTCGAAACAGACGTGCAGAAAACGTCCAGAAAAGCCAAACCTTTTTAAATTAATACCATGACTTATTTAATTGTAAAGCGCCGTGTATCATAATGGCAAGACACTGCGGGTAGGGTTGACTCGGATACCTGTAAATAGGTTCCCGAGTCTCTAAGATGACTAAGATTAGTAATGCATCCACAATAACCGTCACGAAATTAGGATTTTTTGGAGTGTTTTAATAATTTTAAGAATAGAGATGTCGCTTGGCAGTGTAGCAGTGTAGTAGGTGTGGTAAGTGCAGCAGTGTAGCAGGACCTAGCAGTGTAGTATTGCCTGCAGTGTAGCAAGTGTAGCAGTGCAGCAGTGTAGCAGGACCTAGCAGTGTAGTATTGACTGCAGTGTAGCAAGTATAGCAGTGTAGTTAATTGGTGTAGCATGGTTACTTTTAGAATGAAATCAAAGAAATGAAACATGTTATTAAGGTAAGTCATTTTTATTTAGCTTAAGGACGCTCATTCCAGTTTCCAAAACTCACGACCACCTAAATTAAATCCGCTGTATCTGTCGTTGTAGAAGGACGTTTTCGTTCGTTTTTTCTCAAAATCGGGTCATATAATTTTTTCAAACTCTCGTATATTATGCCCACATATTTGGTTTATAAGACGCAATATTTGGTTTATGTAGGTAACGTCCAGGCACCATATTAAAAATAAATATATTGTATTGTATTTTATAAAATAACTGTTATGAATCTCGCGTTCTGATTGGTTGGATGCGCGTGCTTTATGAGAGCACACAGCACGCGCGCGCACTTTCAATTTCGTCATTCCTGTAATTTGCATTTTATAAAAGAAATAAAAAACTTGCTTGCTGTGCTGTGTGCAGTTATAAAACACTTGGGGATTGGCAGAACACTCGAGAAGTGTCGAGAAGCACTCCGCTACGCGTCGTGCTTCTCCTAACACTTCTCTCGTGTTCTGCCAACCCCCACGTGCTTTAAAACTGCACACAGCACGCGCGCGCGTTTTCTATTTCTTCAGTATTGTATTGTATTGTAAATCAAGAAAAGTCCGATCTTGCTAAAACTTATATTAAACTAATTTTTATTTATTAACTATATCTCTGGAAAAAATAATGATTGCAGTCCTTCTACAACGCAAGATACAGCGGATTTAGTTCAGGTGGTCGTGAGTTTTGGAAACTGGTATGAGCGCCCTTAAAAGTCCTTTTTTTTTTCCAGAACAATAAATTGGGCTGCTTGTGGTTTTGATGGGTCGGCACGGCTGCGTCAGATATGAACTATGAATGAATCGCTTGAACGATTTAAAAACAAATTACTGTAAATGCAATCATTGTCTTCCACCATTAACATAAGTGTTAACACGGGGTAACTTAACATTTGTTTTCTTTAGTGATTTTGCACGTCAAACGTATCAGCAGCCTTAAAAGTGTTTGAAGCCAAGATGTCCGCTGGTGTGATGTAATAGGTTCGTTACCTATAGTACTGTATATTATGACTATGAAGGTTTGTGTTTGTCTTCCGCCATTAACAATGTGAATAAATCTCTTGAATTACTGAAATAATCATTGTCTTCGGCCATTAACATAAAGGTTAACCAGTAGATATTTATATCTATCAGGGTTTTCTAACATATGTTGAGGAGCAAAAAACGAATCAGAATTTATCTCAGCCTCAGGTAACTTCCCTCCATCAAACCATTTTCCTTCTTTAACCAAACTCGTGATATACTTCAAGTCCATTTTCTCTGGAATACTACCCCAGCGAGGTAAATCAGCATTTTGTGCAGACATGAATTTTATTCGTATCCCTTCGGGTTTTAAACAACTTGAGCAATGCCAGCCTGCCAGATATCGATCTTCGCCCATAAACCATGATTGTACTAGATGTGACTTTTTATAACTTTCAAGATTCGGCATTAATTCTGAATCAAGCCCTATATGAATCGCCCTGATGATGTTAGAGTCATTGTTGTAAACAGTTTTAAGCATTCCTACAGTACATCCTACAGTAACTTGGGTTGGACGGTCGTTTTTCCAGAAAAACCCGAACACCGACCACCGTAGTCGAACACCAAACGGCTCTGGATATCCATCATGAAATTTCAAAAATGCAACAAATTCTTGTGTTGGGATTTCATCAGTATCGAAAACAAGAAACAAGTCATCGTCTCTGAGGTTATGAATATTTGGTAGACCTTTTATACCCAGATATCCTCGAAGATATGAGTCGGCTTTGAAGCCTACCTTTCTTGCTCCGGTCGGAAAATGGTCGAGGTACAGGTACATAATTTTCGGCGCGAATTCTTTCAAGTATCCTCGGTGAAGTCTCGGTAGAAGTCGTAGCGGTTTGCGAATCCCAAAAGCTGTGAAAGTCGACTCAACGAAGATAAAAACATCCACCAGTTCATAATGTTCATTGAGAAGAGTTTCAATCATTTCGAATTCATGGTTAAACAATGTTGCATAGATAACACGTCTCGCTGTTCCATATCGAAGCTTTAATCTTCGTCTACCTTCAGACTTCATGCTATGGCTATAGTGAATTGCTTCAGGGATATTACATGACTCCCCAAGCCAGCCTTTTCGGCAGATACAACGATCATAAGTAGAAAATCTCGTTCCTAGACTCAAGCACGTTGTATTTGTAGCAGTCTTTATTGTGTAGGATGACATTAACTCAGTCTCGAGGGAAAATTGCCTTGATTTACGATACGAAAACTCGATTCTAGAACAGAGAACAAAAATAATTGTAAAGTAAACACAGCAGAGCAAACACATAATAAAAAGCAAGCTTTGAAAATTATACAAAACGGGCCCTGGATTTCAGCTTCTCTGTTTTGTTTGTCGTCACAACATCTACTTGCCTTGAATTACTAATCGTAAACCAAACAGAAGTTTATCATGTTTGCAAATACCATACAATAGCTTAGTTCATTCAAACTGACCTGGGTGTTTGCTTCTCTATCTGTCCTGTCACGGCAACTACTTTTCCTTCAGAGATGCTTTTGCTATTCTGAATCGCCGTCGTCTCGAAGGGTCGATGTAGATTACCGCCTTCGAAAAGCATCTTTAGCGAAAATATCACTAAAAGTAAACTTAGTAACGCTAATATTTTACCAATAGTTTGGGTTCGTATTCTCATCGCGTAATAAACTTGGATCGAATCACCACTTAGAGTGCTTTTAGTCTCACTGTTGAATAGGTGACGTCAACTAAATTAGGTAATGATGAAAAAGTAAATTATACACCGTGAAAAGATGAAAAAATTTACTGACGTTTCGGACGCTAGTCCTTCGTCGGAGCACTAGCGTCCGAAGGACTCGAGCGCCCGAAACGCCAGTAAGTTTTTACTGGGTTGCCTGTGGCAAACCAGTCTTAAAATACGTCTGGTTTTTTTTCCTCCTCGACAAAATGAAAAAGTTGCGCAATATTACCCATATATGGATTGGATGACATGTCGATAACTTCATGTGCGAGTTCACATGCAGGCGATATGCAGGCTATTGTGGAATTGAATCGTGCATGTTCTTTGAGGATATATGTGGTCAAAAATTTATATCTTTAGCTTTTTATCGGGACATGGCAAAGTCCATCATTAAATAAAGTTGGCGACCTTCAATTTCACGTGGTAGACTTTCATCTCGGAGTTTTACTAGTAAGTCATTTATTCTCATTCGTGTTCACTGATTCAGTGAGATTAAATGCTATAAACGAACATAGAAAGCATAAAAAGGTTTGTTCGAGTTTTAATTTTTGATATGAACGAAGACTAAAATAATTTTGTAAGGGCAACCAACAAGCTTCAATGCCACGGCAAACACTTTTAATGGCTTACCATAAACCACGAAACGAAACGAAACAATAAAATGCGAAACGAAGATTTCGCATTTTACAGATCTTTAAAATGCGAAACCGTCATTTCGCATTTTACAGATGTGTAAAATGCGAAACGACAGACTGTAACCTAAGGCTTTGCGATCTCATGTTTAACTGTAAGCTTACTCACGAAAGTGGATGAAAACTGTGTAGCTCCTTGTCTTAGAAAATTAGAGATTACTTTGAATCTGGAAGAACAGTGTAAATTTTCCATGTACCAAAAGCCACAAATTTATAAACTATATTGAAATACTTCAACTCGTGTTGTTGTGGCGCCATTTTGAATGGCTTTATTTCACGTTTCAATGATTTTATTGAAATTTTTGGTGAATCTCCATACATTTCCTTATAGCAGGACACCACAGAAACCAAGCTTGGGCTACCTGTGGTCAGATATGAATGAATCGCTTTAACGATTTAAAAACAAATTACTATAAATGCAATACATGTTTTCCACCATT
The DNA here is from genome assembly GCF_029948245.1 of Actinia tenebrosa. Classification (NCBI taxonomy): domain Eukaryota; kingdom Metazoa; phylum Cnidaria; class Anthozoa; order Actiniaria; family Actiniidae; genus Actinia; species Actinia tenebrosa. The sequence goes on from NW_028292584.1 coordinate 4,407,722, forward strand.
AACATAAGTGTTAACACGGGCTAACTTAACATTTGTTTTCTTTAGTAATTTTGCAGCCTTATCAGCACCCTTAAAGTGATTAAAGCCAAGATGTCCACCGGCGTGATTTATTAGGTTCGTTACCTTAGCACTATATATTATGACTATGAAGGTTTGTGTTTATCTTCCGCCATTAACAGTATGAATAAATCTCTTGAATGATTTAAAAACGAATTACTGAAATAATCATTGTCTTCGGCCATTAACATAAGGGTTAACCAGTAGATATTTATATCTATCAGGGTTTTCTAACATATGTCGAGGAGCAAAAAACGAATCAGAATTGATATCAGCCTCAGGTAACTTCCCTCCATCAAACCATTTTCCTTCTTTAACCAAACTCGTGATATACTTCAAGTCCATTTTCTCTGGAATACTACCCCAGCGCGGGTAATCAGCATTTTGTGCAGACATGAATTTTGTTCGTATTCCTTCGGGTTTTAAACAACTTGAGCAATGCCAGCCTGCCAGATATCGATCTTCGCCCATAAACCATGATTGTACTAGATGTGACTTTTTATAACTTTCAAGATTCGGCATTAATTCTGGATCAAGCCCTATATGAATCGCCCTGATGATGTTAGAGTCATTGTTGTAAACAGTTTTAAGCATTCCTACAGTACATCCTACAGTAACTTGGGTTGGACGGTCGTTTTTCCAGAAAAACCCGAACACCGACCACCGCAGTCGAACACCAAACGGCTCTGGATATCCATCATGAAATTTCAAAAATGCAACAAATTCTTGTGTTGGGATTTCATCAATATCGAAAACAAGAAACAAGTCATCGTCTCTGAGGTTATGAATATTTGGTAGCCCTTTTATACCCAGATATCCTCGAAGATATATATCGGCTTTGAAGCCTTCCTTTCTTGCTCCGGTCGGAAAATGGTCGAGGTACAGGTACATAATTTTCGGCGCGAATTCTTTCAAGTATCCTCGGTGAAGTCTCGGTAGAAGTCGTAGCGGTTTGCGAATCCCAAAAGCTGTGAAAGTCGACTCAACGAAGATAAAAACATCCACCAGTTCATAATGTTCATTGAGAAGAGTTTCAATCATTTCGAATTCGTGGTTAAACAATGTTGCATAGATAACACGTCTCGCTGTTCCATATCGAAGCTTTAATCTTCGTCTACCTTCAGACTTCATGCTATAGCTGTAGTGAAGTGCTTCAGGGATATTACATGACTCCCCAAGCCAGCCTTTTCGGCAGATACAATGATCATAAGTAGAAAATCTCGTTCCTAGACTCAAGCACGTTGTATTTGTAGCAGTCTTTATTGTGTAGGATGACACTAACTCAGTCTCGAGGGAAAATTGCCTTGATTTACGATGCGAAAACTCGATTCTAGAACAGAGAACAAAAATAATTGTAAAGTAAACACAGAGCAAACACATAATTAAAAAGCAGGCTTTGAAAATTATACAAAACGGGCCCTGGATTTCGGCTTCTCTGTTTTGTTTGTCGTCACAACATCTACTTGCCTTGAATTACTAATTGTAAACCAAACAGAAGTTAATATTTGCAAATACCATACAATAGCTTAGTTCATTCAAACTGACCTGGGTGTTTGCTTCTCTATCTGTCTTGTCACGGCAACTACTTTTCCTTCAGAGATGCTTTTGCTATTCTGAATCGCCGTCGTCTCGGAGGGTCGATTACCGCCTTCGAAAAGCATCTTTAGCGAAAATATCACTAAAAGTAAACTTAGTAACGCTAATGTTTTACCAATAGTTTTGGTTCGTATTCTCATCGCGTAATAAACTTGGATCGAATCACCACTTAGAGGACAGGGAATCCGGCTATATTTATTTTCTTCTTTTAGAAAAGTAATTTGCTCTTTGTGGGTTTCCTGTGTTGTGATCGGTTTCCTATTATATAAGCTGTAATCAGATCTGCGCTGCGATCAGATCGGCCCTGTAAACTGATAGCCAATTAAATTCAAATCAATAACAGTTGGTAACGCACTCTCTAGTAAACACTCAGATACATCCTGTTTCATAAGCTAAGCGGTCCGAGCAACTGGAGGTGAACATATAACTAAAACTTAGCTTTTAAATATCACTTTCTAGGATCGTTACTTTTACGAGTTCAACAAAATAAAACATCCCGACCCAAAGTTTGTTCATTGAGCAAACATTTCGTTGGATTTTTATTAATAAATTACCTTCATGAATAATTTGAACAGGGGTTTTAAAATCGGACACTTGCTTGGTTGCATCCCTTCTCCTCTTTTGACTGCTTACTAGAAAGTGCGTTACACACCACAGGCAACCCATAGTAAGAAACAAAACACCAACGGCGATCACAGCGCGCAGATCTGCTTATGTAATAGGAAATCGATCCCAACACAGGAAACCCACAAAGAGCAAAGTTACTTTTCTAAAAGAAGCAAAAAAATATAGCCGGGTTCCCTGTGCTTGGGGTGCTTTTAGTCTCACTGTTGAATAGGTGACGTCAACTAAATTAGATAAGTTATTTTCTATTTTAGCTGACGTCACCTAAATTTGAAACTACGAGTAAGCAGCTACTGAGATCAGGGGGAGAAACGATGATACAAAGGAATGTCTATTCACTCATTCTCTGGTAAAACAACCCCCCGGATTAGCATGACCGTTATTTGGCGCGCTTTTACTATTTTAGGTGACGTCAACTAAACAGTTATCTAAGTTAGATAAATTTATCTAACTATTCAACAGTGAGACTAAAAGCACTCTAAATGTTAAAATGGGCGATGAAATAGCGCCACAGGAAGCCCGGCTGTACATTTAACAAATAAATCAATAAAGTCTAATCGTACTTATAAAGCAAGCAATAACTTCAGAGCAGCTTAAAATTCAAATCTAAAAACCGAGGAAGGAATTCGCTGGTAAATAATCCCGGTGAATTATTTTGACGGCGGTTTTAAAATAGTCGACTCTCTTTGAACAACCAACCTCGTAAGCGACCATCTCCCATAAGCAACCACTTTTTGAATTTCTCGTTTTGTTCCCCATATAAACTCTTTAAAAAAACTCTCTCGTAAGCGACAGCGACCACCTTTGGGGTTAAAATTTTGGAATTTTTCATTGTTTTTCCTCTCCCGTAAGCGGCTACCCAAGAGCCAGTCAAATGACAGATCCTTTAACAATAAAAAATTTAAGAACATAGAGTCATCGGGTATTAAAACCCCAACGAAATATTGACAATTATAGTATTGTAAAAATATAGCACAGTTTACTAAAACAGTTTAATCGTTATAACAGTAATTTTAACACGTGAGTTACAAATTATAAATGGTTTAGGTTTCCTGTGTTGGGATTCCCATTGTTTGGGCTTCCTGTGTTAACTCTCGTAAGCGACCATCTCCCGTAGGCGACCACTTTCTCCTGGCCCCCGGTAGTCGCTTACGGAAGAGTCGACTGTACTCAAATTTCCCTTCTCTTCTCTTCTTACTGTTTACTAGGGCGTTACACTAATATGTTTACGTTATAATCTGGTATAAGTTACTGGTAGTACGATTACCGCAAATTCAACGTATTATTAGCGTCATGTACAGCATACAGTATTCAACCTTTTTTGCTATAGCTGTATTCTTGAGAACGGTTCTTTTTTGGTAATAAATATTTGACCTGTTCGGGCAGACTTATAATAATCATATAGACTGCACGAATAACTTAGGCAACGCTTTACTCAAGTCTTTGTATGTACTTTTCAAAATCCAGTAGCTATAGAAACAACTCAATGGTGTTTCATGCGAACTGTTTTCTTCGTAAATTTGAATGTAAAAAGAAATAAAAGATTATAACAAGATGCCCGACTGCAACTGTCGCATGATGGTCATAATCGACTTTATCAGTTTTAAAAATCATTGTTAGTATTACTCTATATATTGACAATATCATGTTATTTATTAATAGCGACATATTAGCATCATATTGTCAACTTAAATTCACATTTGAAGAAAGCAAATGAAGGTTTATTCAACTCTGCTGACACTACCTGTCACTACATGTTGCAGACATGAATAATGGCAGTACACATTACAGGCACATTCGTCATATTTTTTTGTTTCGGCCCTCAGGCCAAAATGCTAGTAAGATCAGTTTGGGTAACCCATAATATTCTGTGAAGCTGTCAATCAGCTGTCATTATTTTCTATCGTATCCAATCACATTCGGCATTCTTATCACTTCATAAATAACGAATGCGGATATGTTTACAATACTTAACAGTAATCTTTTCACCTATCGTCATCAACAAGTGTTTTTATGACGTCCTGTATACCTTTTATTTATATACATGATCTGTGATTCGGTAAGTTCATATGCTCGATATCTCAATTATTGTTTTATTTAAATAACAATTTATTGTTTGACATTCTTGTCGAAGCTTATGTATTTAAATAGACTCGTGTGTGTGCGTGTTTGCACTCCAACGAACAATGCGAGATATATATTTCATTTGCGACCAACAATGTAGAGTAAAGGATTTGGACATTGTCTTACTCAAGTACCTGCTATTTCTTCAAGTGAATAAAGAAAAAAATACAGATGCAGATAAAACTTGTGGTTTCACGAACGAGAGGTCCTTGAAACTTCTACTAGTAAATAACTAGTAAAACTCAGGAACTCGATCACGTATAGTTCGAATGCTTGAATGACAAAAAACTTCGTCAACAATTCACTAATAATCACTCTATTTTTACTTCGAGGTTCTTTTTTATGGAGATTTTTTATATTTATACAATAAGCAATCTATATCATATTTTTAGGTGCCAACCATTTATGAGTTCATTTTTTCCCATGAAGGAAGCTGAAAACAGAACTCCTAAACATTACTCACTGTCTGGCTGTCGTGATTAGATTGCGCTAAAAGTAAAACAAAGCCACTTGACACAAAAAAAGAATACCGCACACCCCTGAAACTAGGCTTAGCGGGCCGAAACATCATTGCTCTAAGAGCAATATAGCCTTGTTAATTTAAAAAGTCTTTCGGGGTGCCATTATGAATTTCAAATGAAATGAAAATTTTGTACATGAAAAATGTTGAGAAAAATTTGTTGTCGTGAAGTAAGTAAAGCTTTTACATTTATTCACGCTTCCCTAGCAATAAGGCACTCAATAAGGACTCAAAGACTACCTTACGGAAGAGGGAGTAATATGGTTGTAAAATAAAGGCTTTTTATCACAGCAAACGTTACTCATTTGTACTTTAGGAGAAAGCGAAGGTTGACTGGGGGGGGGCTATATTACACTATGGAGGCTTTGCACCATCACGTGCCCACACCAATAATACTGCTTGAGCTTCCTGTGGTTAGGTGGCTGAACAATAACATCCCTTTGCTCTCGGGAATTGAATTCTTTCTCATGTAAAATGACTATATTGTTCCTGCCATCTAACATAGACCTTTTCTGAGATGGTAAATACGGTGCATTGTGGCCTAGCTTGGGTACACACATCTTTTGTTTATCATTCCCTCATATGGTGTTGTTTGTACAGAAGGTAGATTACAATGCATCCTGTTTATTGAACTCAGAAAAGGGATATGGCTGCCGTCACGTGGTGGTGCAAACCATTTATTGGTCTGTTTCATGTGTATATTTTGAAGCTATGCCAATCCTTCCTTCCTTTGCTTGTCTAACAGGTGTTTCCCCAAGGTTTTGTTCCAGGCCCTTCCATGATCTTGAGGCAAGAAACTCAGGCTGAAAATGAAGAAGTTTAGTAATTCAACATGGATTATAAATAAAACAGAAACGAAAATCTGAAATGAAGGAAGGAGAAATGGAAGAAGAAAGGGAAAGGAAGGAAAAAGGGAAGGAAGGGAGGTCAGTCGGCAGGAATGGAGGAAGGAAAGAAGAAGGAAAGGAATGATAAGATGAAGGAAGGAAGGGAGGGAGCAAGGAAGGAAGGAATGAAGAAGGAAAGGAAGGCAGCGACCTCAACAGGAATAGAGCAAGGTCTACAGGAAGCAAGCAAGCAAGGAATTTGAATGGATGAATTCATTATAATATTGTTCATCCAAATTATAAGGTTACCTCCAGATGTGTGTCTCTGGGTGGATATAGTTGTATTTTGATTTCTCTCAACAACAGAAGTATCACTACTCTGTGAGGATTCAGCATTGGCTTTGTAGTTTGGCCTCATTTGACCAGAGATAAGGGACATGTCAGGGCAATCATCTTCATCAACTATGTTATCCTGAAAGAGAAAGATAATAGGTCTGTTTGTACCTTAGAACATTTTTTGCCTGCCTGCCTGCAGTCAAAGAAGTTAACTAACCTTATCATTGAGGTCAACAGAATAAGAAGCACCTAAAATTTAAAAGGTGACATTGTTATTTGAGTATAAAACTTAACTGGTATGAGACTCCTTGTACTGTGGAGAGCAACAGTGTGGAAACACCCAGACTCACAACACACATGCTATTAAATTACCTGGTAGAAGTTGTCTGAAGTCTGTTACATAATCTCCTGTCCATTGCTGTGTTCTGGAAAATGGTTGACAGAGGGTACAGACATCAATTATTGATACTCAAATGAAGAAAGTTTTTTTAAAGCTTTTTCTTGGTCAGTTTTATGCTGTATTTTACCCATTCAAACTACTAAATGTTATATGAAAAAAAAATAGATCTCTTTGTGCAACGTTTTCTCATTTCAGACCATGTGTCATTCCCTAGAGTATCATTTCTTCGTTTAACAACTGCATATGAGAAGAGACATGAATATGGATATAACTCAAAAGAAGAATATTATTCTTCAAGGAAATATGGCACATTGTCTGAAATTGGAAAATATTATGCACAATGTAAAGAGGTCTACTAGCAATTCATACCTTAAACAAGCAATTTCCATTTCATAGGGTGTGACAATAGGCTTAAAAAACTCCTGATAATAGAAAAGTAATGATTCATACTGAAGTTACTGAAAAAAATTTCCTAGGATTTATTTATTGGGAGGCATGGGTGGTGTAGCAGTGAGAAAGCTCGCCTCTCACCAAGGTGATCCGGGTTTGAGTACCACCAGTCTCAGTGTTGTATGTGAGTAAAGTTGCTCATTGGTTCTCTCCTGTGCTTTGAGGATTTTTCCTCAGGGTTCTCTGGTTTTCCTCCCTCCACAAAAATCAACTTCTACTTTCTAATTTAATCTTTAGGTAGCCTCATCATCTCCAATTATTAGTTAGTAATACAAGGTGCAAGGAAGGAATACTCATAACGGCAGACAAGTGCATTAGTTCACCCAGTCATTAGTTCACAAAATGCATTTATAGAAGAAACATAGAAATTGACTCTTTGTTTTGACCTAAATTCGTGCTATCCACCTTTATTTTAAATGAGCAGCCTTGCTCAGCCTTGCAAGATGACTGGGTGGCCTAATTTTCGTGCACTCTTCAGCCATTCGTCAAATATTATATAGAGATATTAATAATATCATCATCATCATCATCATTATTATTATGGGAATGGTGCATGCCTCATGTAACATCATGATGGTTTCTAAATACCTGTGAATCTATCAAGGTGTTTTCTGGGCAGGCAACAAGCACAAAGATATCTATCTCCATAAAGTTAGCCATCTTTGGAACATTGAGTTTCCCCATCACAAAAGTATAATACTAAAAACCAGAAATCAAGAAAAATATATGTTAACAAAATACTATTTTGAACTATATATACCTATTTCAATAAACGTTGTCATCATGAAAGGCGATAGGCGATAGGTCATTCTGACATGGAAATGGTTTCGTTGAATACAAAGAACATTGAATCAGTCTCAACACAATGGTCCTTGTTCTTGACGAGAATAAGAAGCAGAAACACAAGTCATTCCAGCTATTCTTGGATCTTGGAAAGACCTATCGACTATCTCTTTTCACCTATTGCCTATCGCCTTTGGCAATAACAACGTTTTTTGAAATAGGTGTATGTTAAGTCCGTAAGGAAAATTTCAAAAGAAAATTAACTAATGATTGCAATTTCACCTTTTTCCCTGCAATGCTTAGCACTTTCTTTAGTCTTTCAATGATTTCTAGGTAATCAGCTGCAGAAAGGACAAAAGAAAACGTTTAGGCTTAGAATAATGGCTGCAAATGTTATGTGCTGATAAATGAGTTATGGTATGTAAACGTTTTTTGATACTTCCAAATTCATCAAACCCTGAAATAACCTCTGGTCTGATCAAAGTCATGGTACAGCTAAAACTCACAGATTATTTTTGAAGAGGGGGACATTGGGGGGTCTCAAACATCTCAACACCACAACAAAAAAACACAAATTCAGAGCATCACTGCAATAAAAGTCAAAGAAACACCGACACCCCAATAGATTAAGAGTCAGTGATTTTAAAGTATAGAATCACTGAAAAATCCAAGAAAAGTATGCAACACCATAATCAATCGCTTGTTTCACCTGATAGCATAGGTTAAATAACATAAACACTGTCAATCGCAAGGTTTGAGATCACCACAACATCATGATTTGTCAGTTACAATCTCCGAAAAACCCCACGAAAAAAAAGGCCAACAGCGCAAACCCCAAAGGGCCCCCTCTTTGATTTTGGGGAAGGATGAGAGCCAAAGAAACTGGAGAAAATGAACCTTAGAGATCAAACCTGAGACCCTTGATTTGACCCTTGACCCGTATTCATTTATTTTTTAACTTACCCACACCAAGAGTGCCAACCACGATCCCTACTACTTGAGCATCCTTGGCCTTCTGTATCATATAATATCTAAAAACAAAATAATCCAGCTTATACAAAAACAATATTAAGCAAAGGGAATTAATGCCAGAATGATGGTGTTTGAGAAGTGTCCCTAGACAGATTATCTGGGAATGAGTTGATCTTTAGTACAACAGTCAGTATTGGGAAAATCATCCTGGAATTTCCAATTTCATTAACGTTATCCTTTGTCCTAATCTGGAAATCTCTGAGATTTCCAGTCACTTGCCTCTGGTCACTCACCTTCTGCACCATCAACCAGGAAGCCCAGAGGGAGGAGGGGAGGTTAGGTGTACAACAACAAACATGGATATAATGGCCCATTTTGATATTTTACAACAGCAGTCCCTGTATTTTCCTTTTGTCCTTTACTGTCTACACCCCTCCCCAGGGATATTAGGCTAGGTATTAAATCCCAATCTGGAGGCATAATACTAAAATACTAGCAAATCACTCATGATTTTAAGCCACAGGGCTGCTACTAGTGCCTTACCACCGTTTGCATTACTATGCGGCCACCCCAGACACAAATCGTGTCGTGTAGTTTGAATAGACTCCCGTCAATCAAAAACCTCATTTTACTTGGATGTACTCAAACTCATTGCAATCACTTTTGGAACTTTCCTTTGTGATATCTGACTGAGAAAGTTTGATAGAAAAGTCAACTCACTGATCCAAACATGTATAAATGGCGTCAGCATGAATGATTGACAGTTTGATAGAAAAGCCAACTCACTGATCCAAACGTGTATAAATGGCGTCAACATGAATGATTGACAGTAGTTGCAAACTACCAAACTTGATTTGTGTCTGGGGTGGCTGCGTAGTAATGCAAACGATGGTAATATGCAGCCCATAAAGTCCTCCACTGATCTTGTAAAGTGCCATTAAGCATTATTATTTATTATCCTTACTTGGCCAAATTAGTAAAAGCAAATATCAAACAGTGACCAAGGAAAATACAAGGATGGCTTGTTTCTTTCTAATGTTTTGTACCTTTTCATAAGGGCTTTGTTGACATTAATATTCTCTTGTCTGGCTGTGTCCATGACTGGGTCATAGGAATAAAACTTAATACAAAAAAAAACACATGCAAATAAATTAATTGATATCATTAATATTGTTAGGGCCTATCAAAATGAGAAACACAGCTTTGGGGTCCCTGTGGAATTACTACAGGAACCACAGGAAGCCCAATCCCATCTTTGATACTGACCTGACATTTGTTATAGGACATCATTAGATTAGTTAGATTCAGTGATTGTTGTCCAATATAAAACACTTTATATTCATCAATATTGTGGTCTTCTGGTAAACAGAATTCACAACCAAACCTAGAATGAAATAAGGGCAGAGCATTAAAATAACGTCGACATTACAGTTATGAGCAGTTTAAATAAATAAATAAATCCCTTTTATTTAAGTGTTTAGTCGTTCTAGTGCTTTTGCACTAATTGGGGACACTTTTCTTTCAAACCCACTACCACTTCATTTAATATTCTATGCACACAATGCTCAACTCACATGTTGATTTTTACAGAGTAAAAATAAGTTTGGTACATTTCTCACTTTACCATACCACAAACCCGTATCCAGAATTGGAGCAATGATCTGATTGGTTATGTAAGTAATTTGAATCCTGTAGTGCTCCTGGTTGGATACAGGGCTAAAACAATGTAGTGTTACAGAAGCCGAAAGCATTACCGTATAGTTTCAGAAATTATCCATACCCCCCAAAGAAAAATTTCGAATTTCCAAAGGGTGGGGGGTCAGAAAAATTACAGAGTTTGTATGGAAGAAAATTACCAGGAGTAGGGGGAGGAGGGTCTGTAAAAAAATTCCTCCATGGTGGGGGGTTGGGGGGGAGGGAGGTGGATAATATCTGGAACTACACATTGTGAATACAGCCCAAGAAGTGTTGGTACTGAGGCTGTAATGATGTTTTTGAGTCTGATCCAGGCCTAAAATGCAGCTAAAACAGTGGCATAGAATGATTGGACAAATTAGTGTAAATTTAAGGTCTTATGCGTCTCCTGATATGGTCAGCCATGATGATGATGATGATGACGACGACGACGACGACGACGACGACGACGATGATGATATTGATGATGATGATGATGATTCTCCTTACCTTCGGATCCAATGCTTTCCATTCTTCTCATTTTCTTTTTCCTCAATATTTTCTTCATGTTCCTTTTCTTCATGTTTATTTTTTTTAGAATTTATAGAATGATTTATTACTTTATTTGTTAATGTTGGTTCTAGTCTGGAAACCACCATATTTTCATAATCTTTTCGTAGTTTATTTTCGAGTGTTTCTGTGAAGGAAAAATCAGAATATAAAAAAAAAATTACTTCTGCTCTGGCAAACTTTGGAAAACCTCATAAACACTGCTTGAGTAGTTAATATCGTCTCATAATCACTGGTCGCTCGACCAATCACAGCATACAAAACTCTATATTCAAGTCTAAAATTATACAGTAACACAATACTAAGACAATATTATTGATATTTACCTATACAATGGTAATAAATGACATCATACATGATAATTATACTTGTGGTTTTGTCAGGTAACAAAGTATTCAAGTGTTGATGACAAGAATCAATATTTAACTCTTGTTTGCCAAATACATAATAGACTGGTAAACGTCTTGTCCTAAAAATGTAAAGAAACGATAAAGATAAAGGTTATGTTTTAGATTTCTTAGGAAGCCAATGGTGGGACACCTTTTACCTACATACACCCCCTCCCCCCCCCCCCCCCCCCACCCCCATCACCCCCTTTTTATTGTTGGTCCATTTTAAGGCTTCTTATTGGGCCTCTAGACTATATAATAAGGCAACTCTGTACTTACGGACTTAAGCAAGCTCTACCATAGTGAATGATGGCATCACCTTTGATACGTTCTGCAGCAACTTCATCTACACAACAGCTAGAATCAAAATAATAAATTAAAAAATATATACAACATTGCATCTTTGATTTGCAATTGCTGTAACTAGCACTCCTTTGATAAAATTTAGGTTTTTCCTGAGTTAGACAAGTGACATCTATTATAGCATAGCTTCATGCAAACACAATTAAGTAAAGCAAAATGGATGACAAGTAAATGGTAAAAATAAACTTCTAAATTTCAAATTGGAATCCAGTGGAAGAAGAGCCACTCTGTGGAATCCACTGCTAAATCTCATTATTGACTTTATTTTATTTTGATTTAACAGATACACTACTGTACACTACTGTACAATACCCCCACTTCCTCCCTCACCTTTAGAAAGAATATCTAAATTTTAAATTGGAATCCAGTGGAAGAAGAGCCACTCTGTGGAATCCACTGTTAAATCTCATTATTGACTTTATTTTATTTTGATTTAACAGATACACTACTGTACACTACTGTACAATACCCCCACTTCCTCCCTTACCTTTAGAAAGAATATCTAGGTTTTAAGTTTGGGTCTACTATGTTTTTACATAGTCACTTAGGTTTTCCTGTGGTATTAGAGTAAGTAGTATAGGGAATGGGGGTTCCAGCGCAATCTCAACACGGGCAAGACCCGTGTCAAAAATCCACCTACGGAAACAACCCACTCCAAGTGTGGTTGGGGGCAACAGCGCAAATATGTTAGTCTATATATGGAGTGCGAAGAATGTAAGAGAACTTTTAAGAAAGAAGCGGATTTGAAAAAGCATTTGAAAATGAAGACGAAGTGTATGAGCAGTTATGATTGTGGATGTGGTAAGAAGTTTGAGACTAAGGTTAAATTGTTTTGGCATTGTCAGGACTGTGAGTACGACTACGACGACCTAAAAAGTGCTTGGTATTAGGTATAAAATATTTCCTATTATATAGATGGAATCCCAAAGCAACTTCAGCACGGTGTCAATACCTGGTAACGGTGAGATTGACGTTAGACAGTTTTGGCGTCAGTCAGAAAGGAAGGTTAAAAGGACTCTCCGAAAAGGTATAGAAGAATTAGGAGCCCTGAAAGCGAGCATAATGGTAGAAGTAAGTTTGTCAAAAGACGAGGTAATGACGACAGCAATGTTGCGATCAAAGTCGTTAGTGATATTAGAATCCACGAATCTGGATAGGTCACTCAGTGAAGCCTTAGAAGCAATAATGGAGTCGCTGTCTAACTACACGAAAGAAGGATCGGGTTGGACAGTAGAGGAGGTTGAAGGAATAGAGATAAGTATAGCCAGGTACGTACCCATACGAGGGGGGAGTTACGTACCGCTACCAACGTGGGTAGAAAGGAAGAAGGCTATTGTAAACGTGAAGAATGAAGACAATCGATGCTTTATGTGGGCAATCAGGTCTGCACTGTATCCAGCAGAGAAGGATCCCTGTAGGACAAGTAAGTATCCCACAGATGATTTAGAGTGGGATGGTGTGGAATTTCCCATGCAGTTGATAGACATCCCCATATTTGAGGAAATAAACGATTTAGCAATTAACGTTTACGGAGTCAGAGAGCAGACGATAGTACCGTTAGTTCTGTCAAAAAGTAAAGGAGAGCGCGTACATTTATTCTACCACGGCGGACACTACTCATGGGTTAAACACATTAGCAGACTATTCTACAGACATACTAAGCACAAAGGCAAAAAGTACTTCTGTGACTGCTGCTTGCTGTCATTTACATCCTTAAATACCCTAAAGAAACACGATGAGATCTGCCGCGGAGTCGAAGAAGTGGCACAACGGATCCAGATGCCCACCAACAAAGAGCTTTCATACGCAGACCATCAAAAGCAGATGCAAGTGCCTTACGTGATATATGCAGACTTCGAAGCGTTGATAACTAAGGAAGAGCAGAAACGTGGCGCCACGAATAAGGTGGGATTACATGAGATCTGCTCCTTTGGTTACATAGTAGTCAGATCAGACGGTAAAGCAAACCCTCCTGTGATTTACCGAGGTAAGAACGCAGCTAATGAGTTTCTAGAAGCATTGCGAGAAGAGGAGGGAGAGATTAGAGAACAATTAAGATGTCCAAAGAAGATGGAATTTACCAAAGAGAACCAGGAGGCTTTTAACAAGGCAAAAAAATGCCACATTTGTCAACATACGCTTCTTCAGTTTGGAAGACGAGCCAAGAAAGCGTGGGATGAAGATGGAAAGTATCTAGGAGAAGCTCATTTTAAATGCGGGAAGTATGCTAAGAAAGGTGAGAAGCCGGGAAAGCCCTCCACGCACTGCATTCACTGCCACAAAGCATTTGTTGAGGATTTCTATGTGGATAAGGTTAGGGATCACTGCCACATCACGGGTAAATACAGAGGAGCGGCTCATTGGAAATGCAATATAAACTTCAAAGTAAATCCAGATATGGAGATTCCGGTGTTCTTTCACAACCTCCGCGGTTACGACTCCCATTTGCTACTACAAGGAACAGACGGCTCCGAAGTAAAGTGCATACCCAACAACAAAGAAAGGTACATGTCCGTAACTGTGGGCAAGCTGAAGTTCTTAGACTCGCAGCAGTTCATGGCGGACTCCTTGGCAAACCTCGTAAAGTATAACACCAACTTTCCCATTTCCAGTCAATACGGCGCGGAAAGGAAAGGAGTCTACCCATACGAATACATGGACTCCTGGGATCGATTCAAGGAACCCCTACCACCCAAAGATCGCTTCTACAGCACCCTAAACGAGTCTGGTATAAAGGATGAGGAGTACCAGCATGCGTTAGACGTGTGGGAAAAGTACTCCTGTGAGAACATGGGTGACTACCACGACATCTACCTAAGGTCTGACGTAGTGCTGCTTGCAGATGTTTTCCAAAGCTTCAGAAAGATGGCTATGGAATATTACGGATTGGATCCCGCTAATTTCTACACGGCTCCTGGGCTCAGCTGGAGTGCTTTGTTAAAGAAGACAAATGCGCAGTTGGATCTCCTAACGGAGTACGACATGTATCGGTTTATGGAAGACGGTATTCGTGGCGGCGTATGCGGACCCAGCCGACGTTACGCCCGCGCAAACAACCCCTTAGTAGAGCACGACCCAGAGAAACCAACCACATACATTTACTACCTGGATGCGAATAACCTTTATGGTTGGGCAATGTCACAGTACCTACCTGTGAGAGACTTCGAATGGGATCCAGTGAAGCCGATAGACTTCTACATGCAGGTAGGAAAGGAGGAAGACAAGGGTTACGTCTTAGAAGTGGATCTGGAGTACCCAGAGCGCCTGCACGACGAACACAATGAGTTCCCCTTAGCACCAGAAGCGATAGAGATACCATTTAAGCAGCTAAGTCCGCTGCAAAAGCAAATGTGCCCTGGTTACAAACCGTACAGGAAACTAACTATGAACCTGATGGATAAGAAGAAGTATGTGGTACATTACCGCAACCTGCAGTTCTACGTGCGACACGGAATGCGCGTAGAGAAGATCCACAGAGTCCTAAAATTCACGCAGGAACCCTGGATGCGCCCCTACATTGACTTTAACACGCAAAAGCGTACCGCAGCGAAAAATGACTTCGAGAAAAACCTCTTCAAACTGATGAACAACAGCGTGTTCGGAAAGACAATGGAGAACATCCGCAAGCGCGTAAGCGTAAAAATAGTCAGCACCAAAGAGGAAGCAGAAGCATACGTGTCACAGCCAGGCTTCGTTAGATACGTAGAAATGCTGAACTTCTACGTGATTCACATGAAAAGGGCAAACCTCTTACTAAACAAGCCCGTTTACACAGGCTTTACGGTGCTGGATCTATCGAAGCTGCTTATGTACGAGTTCTACTACGATAAGCTTAAGCCAAAGTACGGAGACCGCTGTCGCCTCCTGTACACAGACACCGACTCCCTAATTCTAGAAGTGCAAACGGAAGACGTTTACAAAGACTGCCTCCCCGACATAGACGAGTACGACACCAGCGGTTACCCGAAGGAGCACTTCCTTTACTCTGCGAAGAATAAGAAGGTAATTGGGAAGATGAAAGACGAAATGTTAGGAAAACCCATAGTAGAGTACGTGGGCCTGAAACCAAAGATGTACAGCGTGCTAAAGTTAGACGGCGTAGAAAAGAAAGCTAAAGGCGTAAAAAAGTATGTGGTTAAGAAGGACATTACGCACGAGTCCTACCTCAACGTATTACGAACACGCAAGGAACAGCGGCATAAGATGAACAGCCTGCGCAGCTATGGTCATCAGATACATAACGTCACGCAGGAGAAGGTGTCACTGTCTGCATTTGACGGTAAGAGGTGGATGTGTGATGACGGAGTGCATACGATAGCATTCGGACATCACACGATAAGCAGTTCTTCTTTGACGAACCCACGCGTGGGGCCATCATGAAGATAATACAAGATGGGCTGGCCCTTCTTAGCTATCGCACTTCGGATCTGATAAGTTTCCAAAGACCAATTAGGATCCGTAGCTCTTTTGGATCCTCCTTCTAATTCACCCGACTCATAGAGATATCGAACCGTGACATTACCTAATTTCTTTTCCTGGGGGAAGACCGCCCTCGAACTTCTGACGAAGGACTTGTGTTCCACGTGTTTCTTTTTTATGGCATCCTTGGGTTTCATTCCCGTAGCCCTGGCCGCCTCGTTGTTCGAAGCTGCGACGACCTGGGGGAGCCTCTGAGTCCATTCCCTATTGCGTTTGGAGGGATCTTCCAGCTCTTTCCAATACTGGTATCCAAAGAGACGCTCGGCCAGGGTCTTATTGAATCTTTCGACGATGCTCTGACCCCTGTGGTACTCTGCTTTAGCTCTTCTAATCTTAGTGTCGTGGTCTTTCAGGGTCTTGGTAACCACGCCCATAAACTCCGTCCCCGCATCCACTTGCAGCAGCTTAGGCCATTTCAAGACGCGCTTATAAACCCTACCTAGGGCTTCTGCGACTTCCCCAGAATCCTTGCTGGTTATAGGTTCGGCGTCCTTGTATCTGCTTGCGATATCAACTACGGTCAAAGCGTACCTATAGGTCTTCTTTCTCACCTTATCGTGCGGCAAGAAAAGCAAATCCGCCTGATGAACTTCATTGGGGGTATTTACGGTGAAGCTGGGCCTGGGAATGTACTTAGGCACGGGAAGATAAACCTGCCAGAGGGTTTGTTTTTTCAACCAGTTCTTAGCCGTTTCGTCTGATACCCTGGCCGCGGTCGCGAGTTTCTTGATAGCTGACGCTCCTCTCCAATAGCCTTCCGGCCCATAGTAAATCCTTTTAAGTTTGTCCTCTACGCGGCCCATTATATGAATTCCAAAACAAGATTGATCTTACGTCCGTTAAAATCCACCGTCTTTCCGTCCACTTTAATGGTGATGTTTATGCTTTCTACCAAATTAGACAAGTCATAGCTCAAAGAAATGGGAGTGTATTCTACTGGGTCAAATGGATTACCTTGGGGCAGAAACTTGGACATAAGAGAAGACTTTTCTCCATTGTTGTAACTATGGACTAAGTCGCAATAGACTTCATAAGAGGATGCGACTTTCCATTTCACATCATATGTACTGCCGCTATTTATCGTGGTACTAGTAAGGCCCAGGAGTTCTACCAATGAACTGTCCTTTAGATTGGCGCTCCCATTATTTTTCTTGAATGTCATTTCATGGGGCAATCCTGTGGTAAGAGTGTATCCATGCTTCGCTAGCTCCTTAGCCAGTGTTATTGGGGTGTAATGGGAATCTGGTATTTTTGGTTTGGTGCCGGAAGTTCCGATGACAAAGCCATTAATTAAATTATACCAAGAATTATACAAAGAGCAACTAACCAGCCGAACCTTACAGGCTTTGATGGGGGGATTCAGATAAGTGGTAAAGTTATTCTTGTCGCTTTCCAAAAAGACGATCATATATTACAGGGGACAAGTCCCCTTCGTTAGAGCAGATACGCCAAGGCTACGCCTCCCGCCAGCCCTGCAACTCCCACGAATACCAACTCGCTATCTTTTTGTTTCTTAGAAGGCTGGTAGTAATTCTTAAACTGAGGCTTTCTCAACCCCGTTAATGCCGCGGGGTGTGCTTGTGCATAGAGCTTAAAGGCGTAGTCTGTATTTTCAAAGTTCTTATCCGCCTGCATTTTGTCTTGGTAGTTCTTGTCCAACCAATCCCTGTAAGCTTGCCTTTTTTCATTCCAAGCCGCCACGTCCCTTTGATATTTCTCCAGCGCTAAGTCGTGTCTCTTCCTCTCAGCGGCTAAATCTCCGCTTTTGTCGCCTCTAACTAATCTATCTAAATATTGACCACCATAATTAGCTCCAGTGAATGCTAAAGCTGCAATGACTCCACCTGCGACTAAGCTAGCCATTATATATTACGCCGTAGGCAGGTACTTTTCCTTTCGTAGGTAATCCTTTAGCATGATAGCCCCGCCAACGGCAGCGGTCATCTTAGCAAAATTAGCGAAGCTCTTGCTTGGGTCTTCAGTAAAGTCTTCTTTGAGCACTTTCTTACCTACCCAACCAATACCCGCAACGATGGAAGTAATGATAGCTGCTTCTTCAACAGTTTTCAACAACGCGGTTGACATTATATTACAAAGCGAGAAGGTTATTACTCCATTTCAGGGATCTTACTTTTTCTAACCTCCACAGGTGTGTGATACGTTGGTGGTTCTACCTTTTTCGTTACCCGCCATTGTAAGTAAAAGCTGCCTGCTGCTATAGCGACTCCTAACGCGCCAATGACGTACCCAGGATTAATGAAGGATTCCTCTTCCTCCACCTTTTCTTCTTTCTTTGCTTTGTTCTTCCTGTTCATCTCCGCGAGCTTCTTACCGGCAGCAACTCTGCCTGGAGATTTAGCCTTGGTGATTCGTTGCTCCTCTACTTGAGGGGTTTCCTCCGCCTTCGATTCAGCTTCACTCATTTATATCTAAGGACTTGAAGGAATTGATAAGTACTTAACTAGGTACTTGAGGCGACCTGGGTAATTCCCGCGAACGACTTGACTAAGTACTTGATAAGTCACTTGCAGGTACTTGACTAGGTACCTCAGCAAGTGCCACCTTGAATACCTTTTCGACTTCTCTGTCCTTCTTGAAGTCCTTCCAAGATGTTCCTAAGGAACCTAGTACTTCCTTCAAGTCGACGTGCTGAGCCACGTGCAAAGCCGCAGAGGCGACTGCCATTAACTTACCGCACTTCAAAGACAACCACCCACAGGTTATCTTAAGTTCTTGGGCGATGACATAGTCATCTCTTATGTCCTTCTGTAGTTGCTCCACGTCGTCTATGGGCAGTGCAAGTCCAAGCAATTTAGTCGCAAGTCGGATAGCGGAGTCTGCTACGGCGTCCGTGGTCTTACTTGCGAGGGCAGCCTCGTACCTCTTATGGAACTTCTTAACCTCCTCTTCTGACAACTTATTAACCTGCTCATGGGTAAGTTCCTTACCAATCATTTCTTTGCACTTCCCAGAAGACACAAGGATGTTAAGTTGTTCCTTGAGGTTACTTTCATCTAACTGTGTGGGGACTTCATCTATCAACTGCTCAATGTCCATATATATTAAAGATCGCAGATCTTTATGGAATACGGAAACCTCAAAGAGAAGATCATCTTGGAATGTTGGTGCGTCTTTAAATGCCGCATGTATTCATGCAACTGTTCCTTGCTTATCTCACCACCGTAGTCGCTTAAGATGGTTTCCAGATCAGACTTACTGGGTGTATAAAATACTACGAGAGAGCCTATGTTTTCCCTAAAGGGTTTAGAGACACTGGTAAGCTGCTGGGAAAGCAACCAAACGCTGATATTGTCGTGTCTGCCGCTGAAAGCGAGCTTCACTAATTCGGAGGTGCGTCTTTTTACGTCGTCCCCGCAGGCGATGTCATCCAGTATGAGGAGTGTCTGCGTATCTTTAGGGAATTGCTTGTGCCAGAACTTCAAATGGCTGGATAACTCGTTAGGGTCTAAAATATCTACGAAGAAGTCGTCATCTTTCACTCCTATACCCGCCCAGGTGCGGTTATTCACGTAGGTGGGACAAAGCAGCACTATGTAGTCAAAGCGGTATCTAAAGGGTCCTAATAGCTGCTCTACCACGAACTGGGTCTTTCCGCAGCCGGTGGGTCCTACTATCAGAGCATTGCAGGGAATATGATTCGGATCCATTATATATACAATGGACCCAGTGGACGCAGTAAGAAGGATTACCGCCGACGCAAAGGATAAAAGAGACACCATAGAAATGCAAAGGGAAGAGATAGACCGGTTAAAAGAGCGCGTACAGGAATTGTACGATGAAATGTGTGGTCTGAAGCGTGCAGAACGGTTTGGCGCGCTTTTGACAATGGCGGGCTGGGCTAAGGAGTCCATTAAGGACTTCATTCGATATCCCCCATAGATATATGGACTGCATTACGTGCGAACTACCTGCTGACTGCATCATCGTTACCCCTCCAACGCCTCGTAAGAAACACAGCTGCCGTCACTGTAATAAGGTATTCTCTGAAGAAGACTTCGTTGGACATTGGTGTCCCGCGGATACTAAAGCACAAAGAACTTTAGACGACGTTCGAGAAGAGTAAGAGGTCGCAAAGAAGATCTTACTAAGCCCCAGCAAGAGGAATTAGCATAGGTCTTTCTTTTTTTTTATCGTTATTTTGTTAAATGCTGCAAAGAGGTCTCAAGTAAGGACCTATCTTTTATTGTTATTTTGTTAAATCGTCACGATCGAAGAATGGTTAACATGATTATCTTTTTGCTGGTTTCAACAATGAGAAAGAATGATACCTCATCTTTTAATGGGGGCTTAACGAGGTGATGATAGAAGATAGATCCTTACTTGAGACCTCTTTGCAGCATTTAACAAAATAACAATAAAAAATAAGGTGTATATAATGGAGTGCATGCGATGTAATAAATCTCTCAGCAGTAAGCAGCGACTGCAATACCATCTTTCCAAGAAAGTCTGTCAGAAGACCGTAAGTACCCTTTGCGGTGACTGCGGTAAGGAACTGTCCACTGTACAGGCCCTACGATATCACCGCGAGAACAGAGTCTGCCTTAAAGACCGTTGTCTCCGTTGCGATGAACCTCACTTCGAGGAGAACTGGCATAAATACCGCTGTCGTCGTTACCACCTCGAAGATGTCGTCTGTGAAACCCACGGAGACTTAGCCGAACGTTGTTGTCCCCACGAAACCTCCCGGGTGCTCACGCGACGTAAGAAGGAAATAGACCAGACCTTCGTATGCTTTGACGACGTCGAGGGCGTGAGATGGGAAGACAGGGAACACTGGGACGGCATTTGCAACCGATGTGGCTGTATACGTAGCGGTCAACATATTTGGTGTTGCCTGTACGACGGACCCAAGCCCTTAGACCATTACCTTGCTGTAAGAAAAGCATGGAAAAATGAATAATATATGATGTTACCTTACATCGCAGCGTTCGCAGGAGGAGCCTTAATTTACCATACTAATTACATGACAGAAAAAATGAGGTCCGACATAGCAGACCAATACTTAACCGCCCATGAGGATGACTAATCACATAA
Organism: Actinia tenebrosa; assembly: GCF_029948245.1. Taxonomy (NCBI): domain Eukaryota; kingdom Metazoa; phylum Cnidaria; class Anthozoa; order Actiniaria; family Actiniidae; genus Actinia; species Actinia tenebrosa. The sequence goes on from NW_028292584.1 coordinate 4,428,941, forward strand.
TGGATTAGCGTCGGTGCGGCGTTCGATGTCAAACTTCCATCGACCATTCACTTTACCATAGCTGCGTATGTGCGTGTACTCTTCACCTTGGATTACATACCGCACGCAGTCAGGTGCCCATAAAGTGCACTCTTCATTGTCATGCATCAAGATTAACCTCAATCGGTTGATATCTTCAAACATGACATAATTTTTTATTTTGTAAGTTTGACCAACGGTCAGATTACGCCAGTGTGTCTGTTCAATGATCATTATACCTATGAAATATTCTTTGGTGAGTCCTTAACGCCTCCTGCGTCTTAAAAGCCTTAACACACCAAGGACAAGGTACACGAATGCCTTCCGCGTAATGGTCGATCTCCCTACATATAAGGTCGTAATCGTTGCACACCATGGTTAGGTAACCATTTGCCTCGTATTGTGTGAGTAACGCCTCTTGTTTAGGTGATAATACGCCGTTACCCTTAGGTGTCTTCAACTCCAAGCATAACCCATTATACTTTTTATGTGCATTAAGGACTAAGATGTCGGGTTGCCCCGCCTGATACCCTTTCTGCCAACATACTATCCTTTTGCTAGCTGAGTCCTGTAGTTCTCCAAGACCTGGTGCGAGCAGTAGGATAGGGTGGAATCGACGTATGTAGTTTACGACCTTCTTATGCAGGTCAAATTCATTTTCTATTTTGAATACCAACTTGTTAGGACCGTCAAAGCGCCGCTCTATTTCATACTTACCTGTTTTCCTGAGGGTAGGGAGAACGTCACCTAACACCCATTTTCTGAACTCCTTAGCTACGGACTTTTCAGATCCAAATATTAACTCATAAAGACCCATTTCAGTGATGTAAACGGAATGTGGTTGCGCATTAAGGGTGTCAGTCAGATTTACACCCTTTATAGACCTCAAAGTTACCTTGTTTTCCTCTGAGACGTGATCAGACGCCGCTTTTCTGGAATTTACGTAGCCCAAGGCATCAGCCACGGACTTTGCTTTGAAATAAAGTTTATCGCCTTGCACTATGCATTGCAGTTTGGTGTTGTTGTTTTCGAATACGCGAAGCATTATATACGTAAGGGATATTTTATCCTTTCTTGGATGAGGGAGCGCAGCGCGCGAATCAATACGCAACGCTCTTTAGCTGATTCATTTCTACGCTCAACTGGGCGTCAGACACCACGAAGATGTATGCGTTGATCTTGTCTGAGTCGCCTGCGCTAGCGTTTAAGTCACGCTTGATTTCCAGGGTAATGCCGTCCTGGGTATTTACCAGACGCAACCCCTGTCCATGTAAATCCTCGTCGTTGGTGGTTCGCATGTCAATCCACAGTGCATACTTATTGGTAAAGAACTCACCGGGTGCAACTTGATCCCCAAACTTTCTTTTTATTTCCCTGTAGATGTCTGAGGGCTTCATTCCCTGCGAATACACCTTATTTGGAACTCCATTGATGCTAATCCCGACGTTGGTGATGCCGGGGTTATGAAAGGCTTCAGAGTCGCGCTTACCGGCTTCATAAGGCTTAATAAATACCAACATCAGCCCCGTAAGACTACGACGTGGTAAATTAATGCTCTGAGTAATTACCGCGTCTGTCTTATCCAGGAAACTAAAGGTTTTGTACATTACCGCGTGGTCGTACAAGAAAGCCTTTCCAGCACTGTATTCCATGCCAGCGCTACGTGCTAGATCTTCGGAGTGTATGGTTTCATACTGCAATTCCAGGTTGGTAATGGCGTATGGATGAATACTTCCCGACAACGCAGTGCTTAACCCGCCAATGATGTTAGCCATGTTGGCTAAGGTCACTTCAAACTGCAACTCACTCAACTGTCTAGGATAATAAACCCCGTGGCTGGTAATAGCCTCAAAGTCCAATGGTATTACGTATTTAGTACCATAGGCTGTCTTGATGGCCTTTGCATCTGCCACGTCAGTTGCGTCGCCAGAATCGGTAGGTTGTGTCTTGGTGGGAGTCCTAACCTTACGTAATATTACGCTACCGATACCCTGCTCTATTTTTTGTGCCCTTTCGAATGCAGTCAGCCACAGATCTTTGTAGGTGGTGTACAGGTCATAGTTGTTTAAGTCTAAGAGGGATTCCCCGGCGAACTTTACGCGCATCTTAGAAACAATGTTGCGACCAAGGTTGTTAACGATAATCCTTTCATCTGTGGGGCTTGACTGCACCGCTAGGTCGAACCTTAAAGCCAGGGTACCAGGAACCAATACTAGGTTATCCGTTAGGCGGGGCACGCCTACATACAGCGTCTCACCTGGCTTAGCGCTAGAAGGCGTGAATGTAACCCGGTGAAAGGTGCGTTCTGCTTTCAGTCCGCCAACCTGCTTAGGTAATATGTTGGGGTTTAACTTTGAGCTTATCATATATAATGGAAGTAGAAGGAACGGATTTTGACCCCACCACCGAAGAAGGTCAAGTCGACATTAACGACGATGAATACGAGTCTTTACTACCTAAAACCAACGACCCCACGGAATTCCGAGGTAACATGGTGCGTCGGTTTGGAAAAAGAGCCCGCGCCGGCTGGATGGCTTTCCTAGACAAATACCGCACTAAGAACCCAGGCAAACCCATACCAGAATACATAAAGCTCGATAACATCGACTTTGGTAGTAACACGATGATGAAACCTCCTAGGAGCAAAACCGCGGAAACCAGCTTTGGTCCGGACGGCAACATCCCCGAAGCCCCCGGCGCTGCATGGCTTAGTAGGGTTCAGGAACAAATGAACGAATCCATGGAAGAAACCCCGGACGACTTTGATAGGATCAAGGAAGAATTCCCAAACTGGGATCCAAACAAAGTCCAAGTAATGTTTGACGCGGATAACGAATGGGGCAGGGAAGTCGTAGTAGCAAGGTTAAATAGGTCTAATGCTCATCCATATGTCATCAGGGACATAAATGGTAAATACTACGCAGATAAAAATATTCCTCCAACCCTTAGAAAGGCATTAGAAGAACCCAACTTACCCGAAAGAATGAGAGAAAATAGTGAGAATATTGACGAAGCCGTCGAAAGAGTTAAGACCATAATGCAGCGGCAACAAAAAGGTCTTGAGGCGATAAGGGAAGTAGAAGAGCTAAAGCAAGCGATGGAGGAAAGGGAAGCAGATTACATACGGCAAAACCGACTACTCCTTGATGCTCAAAAGAGAGAACTTGACGACAAGAATCAACACATATTAGAACTTAGAGAACAAAGAGACATTTCTCTTCGCGAAAAAGACAGCGCCCAAAGGGCATTCAATCTCGCCCTGCAAGACCTGGATATAAGCAAGGAAGAAGCCAAGGACTTACGTACCACCATAGAGGGTTCTTTGGTGGAGCGGCGGCAGTTAGTTGCTGAAATCAACATTAAAGAAGAGCAAATCCAGCAAAGAGATCAGGCCATCGAAGACCTGGAAAAAAAACATATCCGAAAAGCAGGAAATAATCAATGACCAGGCGCGCCCCGAAGAAGAAAGGGAGGCAGCCCGAAGGGAAGTAGAAGCCCTTCAGGAGAGGGTTGCGGAATTACAAGCGCAAAAGGACAACCTGGAAAGAGAATTGGGGCTTACCACCAAGGAAAAGGTAAAAAGAGCTCTGGTGAAGTATGGTCTTCCGCTGGCATTCGCGGTCGCTATTTCGAGCGTAGTAGGGGTAATCCTTAACGCGCTTAAGGCTACGGGCGCGGGCGTAAAGAAATTAGGCAATGGGCTGACGGACTTGGGAAAAAAGATGGCAGCCGGCTTGCCTGGGCTGCTGGGTTCGGTTGTTTCCTTGGCACTTAGGGCCGGCGGAGAACTGTTGAAGTTCGTGGGGAATAACATTTGGATCTTGGTTGTCGCTATTGGGGTGGTACTCCTGAAGAAGCTAGGTCGATGAAGGGACCTTGGATTTCCTGTCCTTAGAATTGCTGCGCTCTTTCCGCGTCCTTGATTGAGGATGATGAAAGATAGTATTTGCGCCGCCCTGATAATTTGGGGCTAGCGGCAGCACGCTCATAGTGGAAATGGGTTTATGACTCCAAACCGCATCGATAATATTGCTACCCACGCCAATGCTGTTTATCCTTGCGTGGCCCGGCGTCGACCCATCGTTGCTACCGTCATCAGGAAATATTTGTAACTTAGCATATTTACAATTAATTACCATATGAAACGTGACCGGCGTCAGATCTTCTCCGCTAAATTTGTTTGGCTCCATCGAAAAGTGGGCCGCTCTTCTGCTGTTCGGGGAAGTTCGATAGGGGGGCAAAGGCTCGTCATTCTCATCGACAAGCCTAAACCCCACATTCGCGCTCACTCCCGTGTTAATGCTAATGGTGCAAATGACTAACGCAGGACCTCCAACTTCAACCCACATTCCCATATCAAACCACTCATGCCTTGCGTACTCCTTTACGTCTAAGTAGTGAACGTAATGCGTTTCACTTAAATGCGGATTCATATAATTTAAGAATCACAGATTCTCACAGGCTTAACACTGTAAGAGTGCTGATGGTCGCGTGATTATAAGGTCGATCTCTTTGATCTTCTATGCTATTTATGCACGCCGACGCCGTGTCATCTACGCGTATTTGCAACTTTACCTTCCCATGGCAATCAGCAACCATGTGAAAAGTCCAAACCGAGAGATTTTCGGTGCTGGTGTCGGGCGGCTCTACCGAGAAATGTGTAGGCTCTCTGTTGTTTGTCTTCGCGCGCATGGGCTGTAATACTCCATTGTCGTCGCAGAAACGAAATCCTACGTTTGCATCACTCGCCGTACCAATGCAAATACTACAAAGGATCAATTTCTTACCTGAATAATTCAAATTCACGGACATGCCCGTGACATCAACCCAAGATGCTTGGGTGTATTTTTTCTCGCCTGTGTAGTCGTATAAACGCAATCTACTCCAGCTACGTAGGGGTTGTTCATCGCCATATATATAACTCAGACCAATGCTTGCAGCTGCTAGGCCGGCTTTTAGTAAGTTATGGTCATATTCCTCACGTATCGCAGGCATAACCTTCTTTACTGGTTTCTTTGGTTCGGGTTTTTCTGCGTGTTCCTTTTTTGGCTTCTCCACGAAGTGAGGAATGTTCCTAAGAGTGTCAGAGTTCACGTCATTCACCCCAAACTTCATATCCTTAGTAGCTCGTTGAAGTTTGTTGTTGTATCCTACTACAGAGCCAGTATTTATAGATAAATTACTGGGCATTAACCAACAACCCGGGGCTACGGCATAGTCCAGTCGGGCCTTAGAATTTTGTATAGCTAGTTGGTAACGCTGTACGCCCTTGCTAATGTCGCCCTCCAAAATCGAACTTTCGAATAGAATCAAAGCTTCGGCTCGCGTTTCTTCTGCGGCGCCCGTATTTCCCACTATGCTGGATCGGGTGTTTACCTGAGCTCCAAGGATAGAATACACGTAAGCTTCTATGCTGCGGTTTAAACGGGCAAGGCCGGCTTTGGTTAGTCCTTTACCTTCTGGGGGTATGAAATTAAGATATTGCTTTGTTTGCTCGTCGTTGGTAATTTTGATAATCAGTGGATAGCCCCTGCATACTTACCTACCGCCCTCGTCTTTGAATAAAGGCCCGTCTCTAACTTCCTTAGTGGTCTTAGCGTTTGGTTCAAAGAAGGTGCTACTGTCGTGAGTTTCTTTGTGATACCCAGTGTTCCATCGTAGATTCAATGCATGAACTTCCTTATCACTTAGCTCGTGTCCACCAATCCCCCAATAGCCCAAATATGTCCCAAACCATCGTTAGCACCGGCAGTGCATCGGAAATCCTTCCTACAACACCGAACTCCTTACAACAGTCCGGTCGTAAGCACGGAACGTCGTTTTGTTTTATCTCTTGGATAAAACGCAGCATCTCCTGGGAATGGCAGTAACAC